>NC_046154.1:56262445-56369945 GCF_011064425.1 Rattus rattus
TATGGATACATAAGGCCATATCTGGATACATAAGGATACATAAGCTCATATACGGATAGGTAAGGTCACAGATAGATTCATAAGGTCATAGATATATATATATGACAGGAAAGTAGGAAAAATTGTCTAGAGGAACAAGCAGGCAAGCAGGAGGGGCATAGGTGAGAAGGGGGAAGCTGGTCGGGAATGAACATTGCATTCCTGTGTGAAAATATTCTTACATAACATAGTTCTATGTACAACAAAAACGTGAGAAAAAGAGTAACGTCTCACAAAGAACACTGAATGCTTGGTGCTCATTGAATATTTTGCTGCCTTTTATTTTACCCCATGGGACTGTTGGTTGAATGCAGAACTTCACAAGTGCCAAGCAAGGACAAGGCAAGGGCTCTCGCACTGAGCTGTAGCCCCAGCCCTTCCTACTGTCTCTGAGCTGCACTAGCATGTATCTACATGGTCAGTGATGCTCCACGTCCTAACATAGTCTCGTTTTTCTATGTGTGTTAGTCTTTCCTCACCTCCATTTCCTATCCTTTTAGCCTTAAATTTCCATTCATTCATTCATTCATTCATTCACTCAATCTTCGGTAATTTTTACCCAAGTACAATGTAAAAATTCAGATCATATTCACTTTCACCCTCTTCCAACTTCTCTCAAGCACTCCCATCCTCTTCCCACTTCCCAACTTCATTTCTTCTCTTCCTTCTTTCACAATCCACTGAGTACAATTTAGGGCTACCCATATGTGCATGGGTGTGGGGTCATCCACTGGAGCTTGGACAGCCTACCATGGGCCATACTGCTAAAATAATTGACTTCACTTCTCTCAGCAGTCCTCATCTGCCAACAGCTTCTTGGCTTGGAGTGAAGCCTTGGGCTGTCGAAGATGGAATATTGATGGGCTTGTTCTTGTTCAGGGATTTGTAGGCAACAACAGCTGCTGTGGGTGTAGGAGTGCAATGCCCCCGTCATACAAAGAAAGCACTAATTCCCAGCAGTTCTCTAGGCTGCTGGCCCCATTAGGCTTTCCTACCTATTCCATGATATTCCCTGAGCTTTGATGTAGAGATGGTGTGATACAGATGTGCCAGTCAGGCCTGGATATTCCACACATATTCTCTTTACTCTCTATTAACTGCCACCCACTGCGTAAAGGCCAGGCCTTGTCTTAACTTCTGAATATGCAATTCAGGGACGGAGTAATCGGTCAAGACATTGGGTTAATTGTCTGACACCATGATCTGAGTGCCGAGTGATACAGTCCAGTGCCACTGGGGACTGGCTCATGCTGGCTAGTGGAAGTTGGGTTCAGTTTTCTGGAAAATTGTTATCTTATTGTTAAGTTGTGGGTTGCTTAAAGTTTGCCATAACAGGAGAATTTACATGGCAGAAATGGGTAAATGCCACAAATCAGGACTCTGATCCAGCTCCTTCTTCCTATGAAACACTTGGAGTCAGCTGTGTGTCCATAGTCTAATTTCTGGTTTGCCAGTTACTAACTGGATCCCAGATGATATTACTCCAATTTCACTAAAGGAGGGCACCCACAGTGTGTCTGCAGACCCCATACTGGAAACTGGTTTTTAGGCTCAAGCTGGGAATCTGAAGATCTCAATTCATCCTCCTGGGGAAACCTCTTCTGTAGCATCCCTTATGAGCACCCACCGTCTTCTGTGACATACACTGAAGATCAGGGAGGGCATGTGTTGCCCCCCATGACAGCCTTTCTCAAGAAGTTCTTTAGGATCATTAAAAATGCTCCGTCTGTAATGATTTGTTCTTATCGTCCTTATAATTCCCACTATTTTGGGGTCAAGCTGTGATTTATAGCAAAGCAAACATCTACACCCTCCAAGCTGGGAGTGCAAGCAGGTCCTCGCATCCACAAAACTCCTCTTTGTTAGGTGCCCTTTGCTTTCCAACTGTTAAGACTGTCATTGATGTTATCCAGTGACAAAAGAATATTCTAGATTTGGCTACTTCAGCATAATAAAGTGAGGCTGCTACTTAGTGAGGTATTTTTCTCATAAGCCAGCACACGCTTAGTTTGTGTTGTATTTTAGAAAAAGAAAAATCTTTTTTGGGGGGAGACATTGTTTTCAAGTGGGACAGCTTCATGCAGTGCCTGTGAACATAGCATGCATCATTTTCTGGTGGTTAAATGCCATAACCTCCTAAATGACACATTGCCTTTTGAGAAATGAGCTTGGTATCTAATATATCAATTTGATTAATTTTTCACTTTTGTGATCTTTTGTACATGTCCTCCTGTTAATAGAGTTTTAAAGACTCTGTATGACACAAATTTTCAACCAGCTGTGTTGTACCGACTATTATCCAATCCACTGCAAGTGTAGGAAATTTGGCCACATTAGAGAATTTGTCTCATAGTTTTCTGAAACCAGACATTTTTTTCTATAATTCCCTAGATTTGTCTGTCTAGTCATTTAATTAAAAATGGAAATGAATTTAATGAAGTCAGTTTGGCTTTTAGCTAATTCTGGCAGTTCCTTGTAATCATCTTCTTACTTCCTATTTGTTCCTTAGTGCATTTAGCAACTGATTCTAAAATTTTGCCTTGAAAACACAAAAACAGAAACAAAACAGCAAAACAACCGTATGAATAAGTAGTTTCTTCCAGCTGCCTGGTCCTGGGTGTTGCAAGCGAGGGTGGCTTCTTTTCAGCAGCCCAGCCATGTGATGCTTGTGGATCCCCAGTAATAGGAGTCCTTCTGGTCTTGCTTTAATCCTTTTGCCATTTTGTCCAGTCTTCTAGTTCCCCGCTGTCCAGCGAGAGATGGTGCGGGACACATTTACGACCTAGTTAGGTGACTTTAAACTTTCTGATAGCTACAGGGAAGAAGCAAAAGGGAATGAGGGAAACTAGTAGTATATTTTATTTAATATAACACCTCCAGATTATTTTATTTTTCTGGGTACAATTATATAAAATGCCTAGTGGGATACTTTGCATTCTAAATGCTTCATTTAAAAATCGAACATGTATCTTAAATTTTACTTTTTTTTTTTTGTTGCTTGGTTTTGGTTTTTTTGAAACAAGGTTCCACTATGTAGTCTAGGCTGTCCTCAGACTTGCAGCAACCCTCCTGCATCAGCCTCCTGAGTGTCGAGATTGCAGGTGTGGTGTCATCATACCCGGCAACACTTTGATCTTAGTAGGGTCATTTTCAGTGCTCAGAAGTTGCACAAGGCTGGTGGTTTGTCTTCTAGAATAGAATGGGTACAGATTCGTACCTGCTCAAGCACTTGGCCCTACCACTATTATAATGCCTTCATTTATCTTGTATTTTCAGCCCACTTTCATGTTTTCTCTCTCCTTTTCAGCATGCAGGCCTTGCTCAGAATACAGCTCTCCGAATAAGGGTGGAGTGGCATTACTCTCTGTCTATTAATATTAACGAGGGGACCTTTTACAGTTAAATGCCATAAAGAAAGCTCGTTAAGGGCAACAACATCCCCTAGCACACAACTCTCTCTAGAACCACAAACTAGGTATGTTACAGAGGCCTGGAAGCTAATTCTTTCCAGATGTTTGCAAAGCGAGCAAGACCAAAGGTGGATACTGAAATTACCAAACACTTAATAAGGAGCTGATGGAACCAAGGCCCCAGGGTTGGCTCAGACATAAGTGAAACACAGAGACCCTGTTTGTTCAGAGGGACTTCAAAGGCCCCTATAAACGCGCAGGAAAGGTGAGAGGGAAACCACTGCCGAGATCCAACATTCCTGCAAAGTCCAACTGGAGACTCGCTGGAGATGCTTCCCTCGGTGCTAAGGAGCATGGAGGGGCAGGTCTGGTGAGCAGATGTCTGGCTTTGGTTTGCACTATTATTATGTACAGTGTGTGCATGAAAGATTCAGCCATTTCTCAAGCTGAGCCAAAGGGGACAAACCAATTAAACTCCCAGTTAATAAAACAAAGAAAATGCCATTTCTGTACTAAATACCACTCTACACTCAAACCATAAACCAGCTAATGGGACAGCAGATCCAAATAAATAATATTGGCCACATTCAGTTCAGTTTTTCTTCCTTTGCTCCCTTTAGCAGTAGGACAAAAACCAACGAGGGTTTCCTGAGATTGCAATTGAAGAGGAAAGAAAGACCAGCTTATTCAAGTGTGGTATCGGTTGAAAGCCTGAGAGGTTTTCTCTGTGGTCATCTTTACCTGGTGGGAGAGCGGCCTACAGTATCCAAGTCTGCGTGTTTGTTTTTTTCTCCACTGCTAATTATTGTGACTGCCAGGCACATGCGGCCATCATTTTATATCTTTCTTTGGGGGCTCAGACAAAGAACAAAACACCAACAGTCAGAAAGGAAGAAAAAACAATCAGACGTGGCCCATCATTTACGTGAATCAGCTGCTACAGGTGAAGTGGAGGACTCTCTCTCTTTTTTTTTTCTTTTCTTTTTTTCAGAGCTGGGGACCGAACCCAGGGTTTTGCACTTGCTAGGCAAGCGCTCTACCACTGAGCCAAATCCCCAACCCTGGAGGACTCTCTTTAAACTAGTTACCAATGGAGCTAAAATGGGAGTCTGTTAAGACATCAGTTAAGAACAGAAGCAAATTCCTGTGCCTTTGGGTCAGATAGAGTCAGTCTGGACTTGTATGTAGCTCAGTTATTCCCAGGTGTCTAACTCACTATATTGCTTAATGTGTTAGCTGTTTATTTTAATCATTGTAATAATATACCTGACAAAAGAAACTTAAGGGAGGAAAGATTTATATTGACTCACGGGTTCAAGCCTATCTCATCAGAATTCATGATGGTGGTGGTGTGTGTGTGTGTGTGTGGCAGAGTGGCTCACATCTTGGTGTCCAGGATTCAGAGAGCTCAGTTCAAAGCCAGGCACATATAACCTTTAAGACCTCCCCTTAAGGGATTCCCTTATGCTCTCTTGGCCATACTCCACGCTCATAACAGTGGACGTGGGAAGATCTATAACTTCCCAAAGCTGCGTGGTCTGCTGATTGAGCAAGTATTCACACACGTGAACCCGTGGAGGATATTTCACATCCAACTACAGCAATATTTTCACTTTCAACTTCCTCTTCTATAGACAGGGTATGGAAAAAATCGTACCCACTTCCTAGGACTGTTGAAGGGATCGAATGAGAACAGGCATACAAAATGCTGATCTCCTGGAACCCAGTTCCTAGCTCAAGGCCAGAGATAACTAGCTATATCTGTATCAGTAGCCTATGTATTCTGCTCACCTGCTTTCTGTAAGAAGACATTGTGCGAGCATGCATGCCTCCACCACACTATGATTTACACACAGATCCATATCCTCAGTGTGCAGAGGATGATCTCATCAAGAATGCTCCTTATGCAAGCCCTTTCTCTATAGAAATGGGACCATCTTAGCTGAGTCACATACTTGATATATTCATGTCTGGGGATCTGCTAGAATGGTGGCTGTCATAGTTCTCTTTGAGATGGACTGTTTGCTAAAGAACCGTGTGTCACCTAGTATCCATGCCTCCTTTCGTTTTTTCCTTCTTACGATCTTTGACCAATGGCCATAATGAAGTACTTTATAAAGTCATGGTCTGACAAGAGAAAGATAAATGTAAACATTGCACAAACACTGTGAGGAGAAACATCTGGATGACCACTGCTTACTTCCTGTTGAGAGAGCTTGGGAACTTGGGGATTTTAACAGTTGGACGTGGCTATTTTGGGAAGTGATTTCACATCTGTACTAGAAAGGAAAGCACACACTCATTACACTTCACTCATCAGATCAGATATTGGCAGCAACATCCCAGGCCTGTCTGGGAACAAAAAGGACCGAATTAGAGACGGCCAGGACTTGTTTCCCTTCCTGCTCTCTTTCATTCAGAGCACGCGGTATCCATCATCAGAACTTCTGCTTCCCTTCTTCCCTTCTTCCCTTCTTCCCTCCTTCCCTCCTTCCCTCCTTCCTTTCTTCCTTTCTTCTTCCCTTCCTTCCTTCTCTTCCTTTCTTCCTTTCTTCCTTCCTTCCTTCCTTCCTTCCTTTCTTTCTTTCTTTCTTTCTTTCTTTCTTTCTTTCTTTCTTTCAACAGGGTTTCTCTGTGTCGCTCTGGCTGTCCTGGAATTTGAACTGTAAAGCAGACTGGCTTTAAACTCAGAGATTTGCCTGTGTTTGCTTCTGTAGTCCTGGGATTAAAGGCACGCACAACCACTGCCGAGCCTTTCTTTACTTCTTATACTGTCTACAATTAAAATCTTGACTTTGAAGCCTGGTTCAGCCACTGACTTGCAAGATAAATTTCAAAAAAAAAAAAAACCCTTAAAGTGTTTAATCTCTATTTGTGTGGATTGAAAAACCCACGATACTATACTATATTTATTATTATTATTATTATTATTATTATTATTATTATTATTGCCAGGATTAGCCATGACAGTGGATAAATTAGAGGGCTGAAGCTTCTAGACTTTTAAAAGCTGTCTGGTTAGGGCATGCCAGTGTTCAAGTGACAGTGTAAAGCAGACACGATGATCTTTCCAGTTCTAAGGAGCAGTGGGTAATAACCAAAATTAAACCTTAGACCTCCATGTCTTTCTGCCAACTATGGAGCTCTGAGTAACCAGGCCTACAGCTTTTGTGGAACCAGAGAGAGTCCCTAGTGCCCAGATCTCCATTCCCGTGGCTTTAGAGGTCAGTGCCTGCCCACAGTCCTCTGAGAAACTGGAGCTTTGTTTCCAGTGGAATGTGAGGTAAATATGGGGTAGGGTTCTGATGTCTGAAGTGCAAAGGTCCCTGTGGAATATAGAGTCTACATCCAGAGGTTATTTTGGACCAGTCTAAGTACAGAGCCCTGATAATAGACCATCTTCACTGGATCTGAAGTTTGGTATCCTTCCTCCAGAGGTTCATATAATCCAGAGGTGACCAAAGTTTTGACCCCATCCTTGGTCTGGTTGGCATAATGCAAAGACAGGACCACTTCAGCAACCATTTGATAATTGTGATGGCTCATATATTTAAATGTTCCCAATTGGTGGACAAGTAGGAAGGATTTGGAGGTGTGGTATTTTTGGAGAGATGTGGGCATGGGTTTCCAGAGCCATCTCTCTCTTTCTCTGCCTGCCACTTGTGGACAGAAGCTCTTAGCTACTGCTCCAGTGCAGTCCCTGACCACCTAAGGCTGCTCTCCCTGCCATGATGCTCATGCATCTGCCCTCTGAAACTGTAAGCAAGCTCCCTCTTAACTGCCTTCTTCTGTAAGCCGCCATGGCCATGGCGTCCCCTCATATCAATAGAACTGTGGCTCAGGAAATAGTTAACATCAATTTTCCCCAGTCCTTGCTGCTGAGCTTCATGTGGATATGCCTCAGTGAAGACCAGAATATCCTAATAATCTCTGGAGAAGAGGGATCCAAACAGCAGCAGCAGCAGCAGCAGCAGCAGCAACAACAAAAACAATAAGAACAACAACAACGACGATGACGACAACAACAACAACAAGAGCAATAACAACAACAACAAAAACAGAATCTGAAGAAATTAAAAAAGATCATCAGTTCCTACTACAAAAGCCTATAGTCAACAAAACTTAAAAATCTGGAGGAAATGGACAATTTTCTAGACAGATACCAGGTACCAAAGTTAAATCAGGAACAGATAAATCATTTAAACAACCCTATAACTCCTAAAGTAATAGAAGCAGTCATTAAAAGTCTCCCAACCAAAAAGAGCCCAGGTCCAGATGGGTTTAGTGCAGAATTCTATCAGACCTTCATAGAAGACCTCATACCAATACTGTCCAAACTATTCCACAAAATTGAAACAGATGGAGCGCTACCAAATTCCTTCTGTGAAGTCACAATTACTCTTATACCAAAACCACACAAAGACACAACAAAGAAAGAGAACTTCAGACCAATTTCCCTTATGAATATTGATGCAAAAATACTCAATAAATAAAATATATAAAATATCTTGGTGTGACTTTAACCAAGCAAGTGAAAGATCCGTATGACAAGAACTTCAAGTCTCTGAAGAAAGAAATTGAGGAAGATCTCAGAAGATGGAAAGATCTTCCATGCTCATGGATTGGCAGGATTAATATAGTAAAGAGGGCCATTTTGCCAAAAGCAATCTACAGATTCAATGCAATCTCCATCAAAATTCCCACTCAAATTTTTATAGAGTTAGAAAGAGCAATTTGCAAATTCATTTGGAATATCAAAAAACCCAGGATGGCGAAAACTCTCCTCAACAATAAAAGAACTTCTGGGGGAACCACCATCCCCGACTTCAAGCAGTATTACAGAGCAGTAGTCATAAAAACTGTATGGTATTGGTACAGAGACAGGCAGATAGATCAGTGGAACAGAATTGAAGACCCAGAAATGAACCCACACACCTATAGTCACTTTATCTTTGACAAAGGAGCTAAAACTATCCAATGGAAGAAAGATAGCATTTTCAACAAATGGTACTGATTCAACTGGAGGTCAGCATGTAGACGAATGCAAATTGGTCTATTCTTATCACCACGTACAAAGCTTAAGTCCAAGTGGATCAAGGACCTCCACATCAAACCAGATACACTCAAACTAATAGAAGAAAAAGTGGGGAAGAGTCTCGAACACATGGGCACTAAGTAAAATTTCCTGAACAAAACACCAATGGCTTATGCTCTAAGATCAAGAATCGACAAATGGGACCTCATAAAAACTGCAAAGCTCCTGTAAGGCAAAAGATACTGTCATTAAAACAAGACAGCAACCAACAGATTGGGAAAAGATCTTTACCAATCCTACTTCTGATAGAGGGCTAATATTCAAAATATACAAAGAACTCAAGAAGTTAGACTCTAGAGAGCCAAATAACCTTGTTAAAAAAAAATGGAGTACAGAGTTAAACAAAACATTCTCAGCTGAGGATTATTGAATGGCCAAAAAGCACCTAAAGAAATGTTCCTTAGTCATCAGGGAAATGCAAATCAAAACAACCCTGAGACATCAGTCAGAATGGCTAAGATAGAAAACTCAGGTGACAACAGATGCTGATGACGATGTAGAGAAAGAGGAACACTCCTCCATTGTTGGTGGGATTCCAAACTGTTACAACCACTCTGGAAATCAGTCTGGAGGTTCCTCAGAAAATTGGACATTCCACTACCTGAGGACCCAGCTATACCTCTCTTGGCAAAGACATGCTCCACTATGCTCATAGCAGCCTTATTTATAATAGCCAGAAGCTGGAAAGAACCCAGATGCCCTTCAACAGAGGAATGGATTAAAAAACATGTGGTACATCTACTCAATGGAGTGCTACTCAGCTATCAAAAACAATGACTTCATGAAATTCTTAGGCAAATGGAATGAACTAGAAAATGTCATCCTGAGTGAGTTACTCAATCACAGAAAAACACAGTTGGTATGTACTCATTGATAAGTGGATATTAGCCAAAAAGCTCAAATTACCCAAGATGAAATCCACAGACCACAGGAAGCTCAAGAAGAAGGATGACCAAAATGTGGATATTCCCACTCCTTCTTAAAAGGGGAAAATATCCATAGGAGGGGATATGGAAGCAAAGTTTAGAACAGTGACTCAAGGAATGACCATTCAGAACCTGCCCCACATGTGGCCCATACATATACAGCCACCAAAACTAGATAAGATTGATAAAGCTAAAAAATGCATGCTGAAAGGGACCGGATATAAATCTCTCCTGAGAGACACATACAGAGCATGTCCAATACAGAGGTCAATGCTAGCAGCAAACCACCGAACTGTGAACAGAACTCCCTTGGGGGAAATTAGAGGAAGTACTGAAAGAGTTGAAGGAACTTGCAACCCCCAAAAAGCCAACCAGAGCTTCCAGGGACTAAACCACTACCGAAAGACTATACCTGGACTAACCCAGGGCTCCAACTGCATATGTAGCAGAGAATAGCCTTGTTGGGGCACCAGGGGAAGGGGAAGCCCTTGGTCCTGTCAAGGTTGGACCCACAGTTCAGGGGAATATGGGTGGGGGCAGTAAGGGGGATGTATAGGGGGAATACTCGTATGGAGGAGGGGGAGGGGAGGGGATGGGGACTTATGGACAGGAAACCGGGAAGGAGAATAACATTTGAAATGTAAGTAAAGAAATATATCTAATAAAAAATAAAACAACAACAACAGCAAAAACAATGACAAAAGTAAGAGCAACACACTATTCAACCTCACTGGCTTCTTATGGCTGTGCCCTTCTGACCCAGATCCCAGGACATTTAGTGGTCTTTCTTGCTTCTTTTGTTTTAGAAACACCCTTTTATTATTTTTAAATTTATTATGCTCTTTTATTTTTTAATTTGTTGTGAAAAGTTTTTTTGTCTGATACATTTTTTGTTTTTTTTTATTTTTTTTATTTTTTTGTACAATATATTTTGATCAGATTCTTTCACACCTTCTAACTCCTTCCAGATCCTCCCCATACCAAACTTCATGTTATTTAAAAAAAAACACCCAAACTAAAAACAAAACAAAGCACAAAAATCATGGAGATTGTTTTTTGTTGGCCAACTACTCCTGAGCATGAAGCCTACCTTAGTGTGGGGTTGATACATTCAGTGCTCCTCCATTAGAGGAAACTGATTTTTCCTTTCCCAGAAACCATTATTTTCAACTATCTCCTTGACTATAGATAGGACTTCATGCCTACTTTGCCTTCCCTGTGCTGACATTTTTTTGTTTGGCTTAAAATATACAGGTTTTGTGCATACTGTCACAGTCTTGGTGAATTCACATGTGTATCATCCCTGTTGTGTCTGGAGAACACTGTTTTCTTCAAGTCGTCTTCTACCTCGGCATTTTATCATCTTTCTGTCTCCTTTTCTGCATAGATCCCTGAGCCTTGAGGGGAGAAGTTTGATGAAGACGTCCCATTTAGGGCTGAGTGGTCCAAAGTTTCTGGCTCTCTGCACATGCTCAGTTGTGTGTGTCTGTTACTTACCATGTACTGTAAGAAGAAGCTTTTCTCAGGGCTGAGTGAGGTTCTGATCTGTGGGTATAGCAGTACGCCATTTGTAGTCTTGTTATTGCTATGCCCATTTAGCAGAACAGGAGTGGTAGGTTTTCTCTGAGGACCCATACTGTATCTAGTCTCAGGTTCTTAGCATTATTACCAGTGTCAGCTAGAGGTGCCATCTTATGGAGTAGGCCTTAAATCCAATAACATTTGTGTGCCTGTTGCACCAGCTGGCACAACTTACAATCAGGTCACTACTGTAGCTCACAGGGTTCAGACCTAGTTGAGACTGATCATTACTTTCCTCTTTTGGTATACAGTACCCACTGGAGAAGCTTCTCAATGAGCAACAGCTTGATTTTTCCATGTTCTATCCTATAAATATATTGTTATTTTTGTCAGTATGGTCTTACTGTCAGGCTTCATAGGTTAATTAATAGCATTGGCAATAGCCTGTAATATTTTTTGGGGAGGGAGGATGTCTATAGGACCTCTTTGGACAGCAATTCAGAAAGATGTCACCCATTCCTGATCCTGGGGATTTTATTTTGTAGCATATGGTATATCTAGTTGGGATAGAGTATCTTCTATTATATGGTGACTTCATTTAAACTCCATTTATAAATTGATGTATTTTAGGAAGAGTCTATCATATTAGGTTTCCATATAACTTTTGTAAGTGTCAATAATATTAGTTTTCCTTCCCTATTACCCCATCTCATTCCCTATCCCACCTACTCTCCTCCCCATTTAGACCTGTTTAATACCCCCTTTATCCTTTTATAATACTATATTATATTTCCTGTTCTTTAGAGGATCCTCTCCTCTCTGCTGGGCTCTTATGAGCTACCTTTGAATAATTTAAATAAAACACACGCATCTATAGTTTAAAAGCTAACATTTACCTATAGGAGAAGACATGCAATGTTTATGTTTCTGGGCCTGAATTTCCTCTTTCAGGATGATTGTTTCAGCTTCATCCATTTACCTACAAATTTCACAATTTCATCTTTCTTAACAACTGATTAACATTCCATTGTGTGAGTGTCCCATGTTGTCACCCATTTATCAGTTGCTGGACATCCAGGCTGTTTCCAATCTCTGGCTCGTATGAATAGGTCAGCAGTGGATGGAGATGAGTCAGTACCTTGGTACTAAGATGTAGAATCATTTGGGTATATGTTAAAAATGGTATAGCTAGGCAGCCAACCATCAAACTGAGCACAGGAACCCCAATGGGGGAGTTAGGGGAAGGACTGAAGGAGCTGAAGGTGTTTTCAACCCCATAAGAAGAACAACAATATCAAATAATCAGACTCCCCCGCCCCCCAGAGCTCCCAGGGACTAAACCATCATCCAAAGAGCACACATGGAGGGACCCATGGCTCTAGCCACATATGTAGCAGAGGATGGCCTTGTCTGGCATCAATGGCAGGAAAGGCCCTTGAAGGCCCGTCAAGGCTCGATGTCCCAGTGTAGGGGAATGCCAGGGCAGCCGGGGATGGGTTGGAGAGCAACTTCATAGGAGCAGGAGGGAAGGGGTATGAGATAGGGGATTTGCAGAGGGGTCACTGGGAAGGGGGATAACATTTGAAATGTAAATAAATAAAATAACAATACGAATTAAAAAATGGTATAGCTAGATATTTTGGTAGATCTATTTTCTGCTTTGTAAGGAATCTCCACACTGATTTCCATGGTGGTTATACAAGTTTTTCACTCCCACCAGCAATGGATAATGTTTCCCCTTTTCCATCTGCTGTCATTTG
The DNA here is from genome assembly GCF_011064425.1 of Rattus rattus. NCBI lineage: Eukaryota > Metazoa > Chordata > Mammalia > Rodentia > Muridae > Rattus > Rattus rattus. Next base: position 56,275,197 of record NC_046154.1, read on the forward strand.
TCTTATTAATCCTGGTTATTCTGACTGGGGTGATATGAAAATATGATCTCAAAATAGTTTTAATTTGCATTTTCCTGATAGCTAAGAATGCTGAACATTTTTGAAAATGTTTCTCAGTACTTTGAGTTTCATCTATTGAGAACTCTATGTTTAGTCCCTATTCCATTTTAATTGGATTATTGGTTTCGATTGTTCGCTTTTTAAATTTCTTTATATATTATAGATACTAACTTTCAGTTAGATGTATAATCAATAAGGAGTTTTTCTCTTATTTTATAGACTGCCTCTTTGTTAAAATGATAATGTCCTTTGCTCTATAGAAATGTTTTAGCTTTATAAGTATAGTGAGAATATTGGCTTCCTTGAAAAATGCAGACATAATATGGAAATATGTTTTTGTTTTAAACCCAGGTGTGGTATACAGAGCTGCTTCAGATGGTCCACAGCAGTTGACTAAGATTTGCCTCATCCTCTAGCAGTGGCATGATTTTGCCAGATGCAGATAGCTTCTGTGGATGTATGATATTTGGAATTCTAGAAAGTCTTTAGAGGGCATACAAGTGCTGGGCCCCAAGAGGGTTGGTTGGTTGTGTTGGTTGTAGTTTGTTAAATAGTCATGCACAAAGAAGGAGAAGAAAGAAGAAGAGGAGGAGGAGGAGGAGGAGGAGGAGGAGGAGGAGGAGGAGGAGGAGGAGGAGGAGGAGGAGGAGGAGGAAGAAATAATCAGCTATTCTGATGGCAAAGATCAAACCTGCCCCAAGGAACTCAATGACCCCAATCAACAGGATGCAGTCTAATCATAGCGTCACCCCTTTTCCTCTCTATGGTTTTTCTCTCCTATCTGGTGCTAGGGGGTTGAAAAGGTGGGTCTATTTTTACTCATCTACACGCAGCTATCCAGTCTGACCAGCACCACTTGTTGAAGGTGTTGCCTTTTCCCCCTTGTATTTTTGGCTTCTTTGTCAAAAATCAGGTATTCATAGTTTGCCAACTTGAGCATATCTAGAATTAACTGACCCTCCAAATGACTGAGGACAGTTGCGAGGGGTTTTTGTTTAGGTAGATCGATTGATGAGGGAAGATCCATATTTGATCTAGATCTTTGTCATGGAAAGACACACCTTTATTCTAGATCTTTTGAGATGGGAAGACCCACTAATCTGGGCCACATTTTCTGCTGGCAGCTTCCATAAAGGGCATGGAAGAAGGAAGCTCTTGCTCTTGTCTACTTGCTGTCCTCCCAGTAGTAAGTCCAAAGTCCTTCACTAGCCCTAGAGTCTCCTTCTTCAAGAGTCCAGCATACACTGCAGACCAGCTGAGATATCTAGCCTTATGGACTGAACAACTACTGGATTCTTGGACCTTCCCTTTATAGGCAGACATTGTTGGATTAGTTGGACCACAGCCTGTAAGTCATTCTAGTAAATAACGCTCCCCCCGTCCCTCCTTCTGTGTGTGTGTGTGTGTATTTCCATATGAAGGCTAATAATGTTTTTTTTTCAATTTCTGTGAAGAATTGCATTGGAATTTTGGTGGAGATTGCATTGAACCAATAGCATCTTTGGAATGATGGCCATTTTCCCACAAATACATGAGCTTGGAAAGTCTTTCCATTTTCTGCCGTTTCTTCAAAATCTTATAGTTTTTATTATAGAAGTTTTTCATTTGTTTGCTTAGCATTATTCCAAGATATTTCATTAATTTCGTGGCTATTGTGAAAGATATTGTTTCCCTGATTTATCTGTCAGTATGCATGTCATTTGGATATAGGAAGGCTACAAGTTTCATGTGTTAATTTTTATCTTGCTACTTTGCTGAAATTATTTTTCTGTTGACATTACTTTGTTGAGTTTTTTCTTTTAAATTGGATATTTTATTTATTTACATTTCAAATGTTATCCCTTTTCCTGGTTTCCTTCTGCAACCCCCCTATTCCATCTCCCTTACCCTGCTTCTATGAGGGTGCTCCCCACTCACTCACCCACTCCCACTTCACTGCCCTACCATTCCTCTGTACTGGGGCTTCAAGCCTTCACAGGACCAAGGGCCTCCCATCCCATTGATGCCAGATAAGGCTCCTTCAGCTCCTTCAGTCCGTCCTCTAACTTCCCCCATTGGGGTCCCTGTGGTCAGTCAGATGGTTGGCTTCCAACATCCTCCTCTGTATTGGTCAGGATCTGGCAGAGCCTCTCAGGAGACAGCTATATCAGGCTCTTGTCAGCAAGCACTTCTTGGCATCAGCCATAGTGTCTGGGTTTGGTGTCTGCATATGGGATGGATCCCCAGGTGGGGCAGTCTCTGGATGGCCTTTCTTTTAGTCTTTGTTCCACTCTTTGTCTCCGTATTTCCTTTAGACAAGAGCAATTCTGGGTTAAAATTTTGGAGATGGGAGTGTGGCCTCATCCCTCAACCAGGAGCCATGCCCAACCTCTGGATATGGTCTCGACAAGTTCTCCCTCTCCTTTGTGGAGTATTTCGGCTAATTTCATACCTGTGGGGTCCTGGGGGACTCTTGCTTTCCTGGCATCTTGGACTTTCTGGTTGCTACCTCAGTTCCCCATCCCGCACTGCTGCACACCTCTTTTCAATTTCCTAACTCTCTGTACATCTCCCCCATCTCCTCCTATAACTGATTTTCCCCATCTTTCCCTCTCTCCTTCCCCCTCTCTTCTTCCCATATCCTTCCCTCCCTCTACTTCCCTTGATTATTTTGTTCCCTCTTCTAAGTAGGACTGAAGCATCCACTCTTGGTCTTCCTTCCTCTTGAGCCTCATGTGTTCTGTGAGTTGTATCATGAGTACTCCAAGCTCTTTGCCTAATATCCACTTATCAGTGAGCACATACCATGCGTGTTCTCTTGTGACTGGGTTACTTCACTCAGGATGATATATTCTAGTCCTGTCCATTTGCCTGTGAAATTCATGAAGTGATTGTTTTTAATAGCTGAGTAGTGTTTCATTGTATAAATGTACCACATTTTCTGTATCCATTTCTCTGCTGAGGCATATCTGGGTTGTTTCCAGTTCCTGGCTATTATAAGTATGGCTCCAGTGAACATAGTGGAGCATGTGTCTTTGTTATATGTTGGAGCATCTTTTGGGTATATGCCCAGGAGTGGTATAGCTGGGTCCTCAGGCAGTTCAATGTCCAATTTTCTGAGGAACATCCAGACTGATTTCCAGAATGGTTGTGCCAGTCTGCAATCCCACCAACAATGGAGGAGTGTTCCTCTTTCTCCTCATCCTCGCCAGCATCTGCTGTCACCTGAGTTTTTGATCTTAGCCATTCTCACTGGTGTGAGGTGAAATCTCAGAGTTGTTTTGATTTGCATTTCCCTGATGACTAAGGATGTTGAACATTTCTTTAGTTGCTTCTCAGCCATTTGGTATTTTTCAGTTGAGAATTCTTTGTTTAGATCTGTACCTCATTTTTTAAAAATAGGTTTATTTGATTCTCTGGAGTCTAACTTCTTGAGTTCTTGTATATATTAGATATTAGTCCTCTATCAGATGTAGGATTGGTAAAGATCTTTTCCCAACCTATTGGTTGCTGTTTTGTCCTATTGACAGTGTTCTTTGCCTTACAGAAGCTTTTCAATTTTATTAGGTCCCACTTGTCAATTTTTGATCTGAGAGCATAAGCCATTAGTGTTCTGTTCAGGAAATTTTCTCCTGTAACTGTATGTTCAAGGTTCTTCTCCAATTTCTCTTCTATTAGTTTCTGTATATCTGGTTTTATGTGGAAGTCCTTGATCCACTTGGATTTGAGAATGGATCGACTTGCATTCTTCTACATGCTGACTTCCATCCAGTTGAACCAGCATCATTTGTTGAAAATGCTGTCTTTTTTCCATTGGATGGTGTTAATTACTTTGTCAAAGATCATGTGACCATAGGTGTGTGGGTTCATTTCTGGGTCTTCAATTCTATTCCATTGATCTACCTGTCTATCTCCATACCAATATCATGCAGTTTTTAATCACTATTGCTCTGTAGTACAGCTTGAGGTCAGGGATGGTGATTCCCCCAAATGTTCTTTTATTGTTAAGAATACCTGTGGAGTTTCTAAGGTCTTTTATGAATAAAATTTTGTCATATTTAAATAAGGATAGTGTGACACATTTCTTTCCTATTTGTATCCCCCTGACCTTACTGCTTTGGCTAAGAATTCAAACACTATATTAAACAGGTATGGAGAGAGTGGGCATTCTTGTTCTCTTCCTGATTTTTAGAGAAAATGCTTTTAATTTCTTTGAGGTTTTGTTGACTATAAATTGCCTTCATTATGTTGAGATATGTATCTTGTATCCCTATTCTCTCCAGAACTTTCATCGTAAAAAAATGTTGGATTTTGTCAAAGACCTTTTCTATATTTAATGAGATAGATAATTGTGTGATTTCTGGTTTTCAGTCTGTCTATATGGTAGATTATGCTTATTGATTTACATACGTTAAAACATCCCTGTACCTATTGGACAATCCTATTTGATTATGGTGGATAATATTTTTGATGTGGTCTTGAATTCAGTTTGTAAGTTTTTTTTTTAATATTGAGAATGTTTGTATCTATAATCATTAGGGGCAATAATAATTTGATTTCATTTTTTGGTGAGTATTTGTGTGGTTTTGGTATCAGGGTAATAGTGGCTTTATAAGAAGAATTTGGAAATGTTCTTTTATTATTTTTTTATTGGATTTTTTTATTTACATTTCAAATCTTATTCCCTTTCCCAGTTTCCTGGCCATAAGCCCCCTATCCTATCCCCTTCTCCTTCTAGAAGGATGTTCCCCCTCCCCAACCACCCCCATTCCTGCCTCCCCACCCGACATTCTCCTGTACTGGGGGGCTGTCTAGCCTTGGCAGGACCAAGGGCTTCTTCTCCCATTGGTGCCCAACAAGGTCATCCTCTGCTACATATGCAGCTGGAACCATGGGTCTTTCCATGTAGAATCTTTGGGTAGTGGTTCAGTCCCTGGGAACTCTGGTTGGTTGGTTTTGTTGTTCTCATGGGGTTGCAAGCCTTTTCAGCTCCTTCAATCATTTCTCAAATTCCTCCAATGGGGACACCATTCTCAGTTCAATGATTGGCTGTGAGCATTCGTCTCTGTATTTGTCATGCTCTGGCTGAGCCTCTCATAAGACAGCTATATCAGGCGCCTGTCACAATGCACTTCTTGGCTTCATAGATATTATCTAGTTTTCGTGGCTGTATTTATATGAGCTGGATCCCCAGGTTGGGCAGGCTCTGAATGACCTTTCCTTCAGGGTCTGTTCCAAACTTTATCTCCATATCCCCTCCTATGACTAATTTTGTTCCCCCTTTTAAGAAGGACTGAAGCATCTGCACTTTGTCCTTCTTCTTGGGTTTCATGTGGTCTATGAATTGTATCTTAGGTAATTCGAGCTTTTGGGCTAATAACCACTTATGAGTGAGTGCATCTCATGTGTGTTTTTCTGTGATTGGGTTACTTCACTCAGGACGATGTGTTCTGGTTCCATTTGCCTATGAATTTCATGAAGTCATTCTTTTTGATAGCTGAGTAGTACTCCATTGTGTAGATGTACCACATTTTCTGTATCCATTCTTCTGTTGAAGGGCATTTGGGTTCTTTCCAGCTTCTGGCTGCTATGAACATAATGGAGCATGTGTCTTTGGTGTATGTTGGAGCATCATTTCCGTATATGTCCAGGAGAGGTGTAGCTGGGTCCTCAGGTAGTTGAGACCAGCTCTCTCACCCACAGGATTTGGATACAGAGGGCTGTGGGACTGGTTCACTTCAGTTCCGGGTGCAGGCAGAAACCAGAAGGTTCCTGCCACTGACTGCTCCTATATTCCTATATCCAGAGGACATTAGGCAGGTTCCTCTTGGGTCAGGAATGTGGGCAGCAATAGTTGTCTGCTTTGAGCTCTCAGAATTGTCTGCACTTCTGTGAGACAAGTTCTCTCCCCCATGGGGATTTTTCGGAAATATTCTTTACTTCTTGTTTTGCAGAATAATTTGAGAAGTATTTATGTTAGTTCTTTAAAAGTCTGATAGAATTCTGTACTAAATCCATCTGGCCATGGGATTTTTTTTTTTAAGGAAAATTTTAATTTAGCGAAAGTTTCTATTTCACTAGGGCTATTGGTCTACTTAAAATGTTTACTTCATTTTGATTTAACTTTACTAGGTCAAATCTATCAAAAATCAGTCAATTTCTTTTAGGTTTTTCAGTTTAATGCAATGCAGATTTTTAAGTATATCTTTATAATTCTTTGAACTTATTCACTGTCTGGTGTAAAGTCTCCCCTTCACTCTCAATTTTATAAATTTGGATTCTTCCTCTCTTTCTTCTAATTAATCTGGCTAAAGATTTATCCATTTTGTTGATTTTTTTCAAAGAATCACTCTTTGTTCTATTGATTTTTTCTGCTTTCTCTTTCTTTTTTTTCATGTTCATTTTTCTTGGTTTCTCTTTCATTAATTTAAGCCCAGAGTTTGATTATTTCTTTCTTTTCACTCTTTTTGGGTGTTGCTTATTCTTTTTTATAAAGCTTCTGAGTACATTATAAAGTTACTGCTAGACGATCTCTTCAGGTTTTTTAATGTAGGCACTTAGTGCAATGAACCTTCCTTAGAACTTTCCTCATTGTGTTCCATAGATTTTGGAGTGTTATGTTTTAATTTCATTCAATTATAAAAACTTCTAATTTCCTTTTTAATTTATATCTTGACCAAATTTTCATGCAATAGTGAGTTATGTGTGCTTTACCATTTCCAATTTTGTTAATATCTAGCTTAAATCCCATGGTGGTAAGATAGGGTGCAGAATATGATTTCAATTATTTTATGGTTGTTAATACTTTCTTTGTGGTTTAATATGTGATCAGTTTTGGTTATTTTTATATGGGCTGATGAGGAGAAAGTATTTTTGTGTGAAATATTCTGTATGTGTCTAATTTTGGTCCCTTTTGATTTATGGTATTTGGCTCCAGAGTTTCTCTGTTTAGTTATTGTCTAAGTGACTTGTCCATTCCTGACAACGGGGTCTTGAAGTCGTCCACTATTAATATGTGTTCTAGTTAGGGTTTTATTGAAGTGAAGAGATACCATGACCAATTCAACTCTTATAAGGGGCAATGTTTAATTAGGGCTGGCTTGCAGTTTCAGTATTTCAGTCCATTATCATCATGACAGGAAGCATGGCAGTGACTAGGCAGACATGGTGCTTGAAGGAGCTGAGAGTTCTATATCTTGATCCAAAGGCAGTTTTCATCATGCACCCAGGAGGAGGATCTCTTTTTGGCTCTGGATTGAGCTTAAACCTAGGACCTCAAAGCCCACTCACACTGGGATGCACTTCCTTTAACGTGGCCGTACCTACTCCAACAAGGCCACATCTCCTAATAGTGGTACTTCCCATAAGCCAAGCATATTCAAACCACCACACTATGTTAGAGTCAATGTATGAGTTTTATATATAGTAGTATTTCTTTTATGAAATTAGGTGTCCTGTTTGGTGCATATATGTTTATGAATGTAATATTTTGGTGGATTTTTCCTTTAGTGAGTACATAGTATGCTTTTCTACTCTATTCAATTTTGGTTTGAAATCTACTTTGCCAAATATTAAAATAGTTATGTCTGCTTGCTTTTTGGTTTGATTTGCTTGGAATACTATTTTCTATCTTTTCCTCTAACGTGGTATTTACTCTTGATTGTGAGGTATGTTTCTTGGAGGAAGCAGAAAGATGGGTTCCACTTTCTAATCCCATCTGTTCATTGGAGAATTGTGACCACTAATATTGAAAGTAACTATCTCAATATTACTAATTCTTGTCATTGTGTTATTGTTGTGGTGACTTTCCCTTCTCTTTTTGTTAACTATTCTACACTCCTTGGGTCTTTCTGGGTATGGTTAACCTTTTTTTCACATTGAAGTTTTCCTTTAATGTCTTCCATAGAGCTGAGTTGGTCAACAGAAATTGCTTAATGTGGGGCAGTGGACCATGCCAGGAAACTTGGTAAGGTTGAGCAGGTTGGAAGCTCCTGAGCCTTTAAGAGAAGGGTAGGTTCTTCACGAGCTTCTGGCCAGGTCCCTGTCATGTGACCACACTTCCTACGTAGGAATATGACCTATGGTTGTGTAGATCAGAACAGAGTTCTCAATGTTAATTAAAGTATCCAGAGGCCCTAAGAGTTTAACCAATAAGCTTCCCTTCCTGGACATTCCTTCCTGCAAAAGGTATTTAATCTCTGATCCACCCTGAGGAGGTGGTATGCACTCACTTTCCATGATGAAGATTTAACGAATAGTGTGGAAGCAAGAATTGTCTCTCTTATCAAGAACCACCCAGAGGAGCATGGAGGTAACCATCTAAACCTGTTGAAGGCCCCTTGGTGTTCCTGGACTTATCACTGAGATAAGCTCGAGTTCCTCATTCCCTGAGCCCTGGACTCCTCAGCCTGTGGATCCAACTCCATTCCCAACTTCCTGTGACCCAACAGCATCTGGATGTCCAGGAGTTTGGGAGCCCCTGGCCTTGGGCTCCTGATCACCGGCCATAGATCCCTGATCCTCCATTCTGACTTCTCTGGTGGTTTCCAGTGGGAACTGGACATCCAGGAGTCAGGGAACCCCAGCTTAGGCTCAGGAACTCCCACATCTTAGGCTGCGTTCTTTTTCACCCAGAGTGGTGTATCAGTGCTTCCCTCCAGCCTTGCATATGGCTGCTGTGCAGGATAAATGCAGTCTAGCACTCTGCATTTTGTCTGCCCAGCAGCATTCCCACACCCTAGCAGAGGGGTGAATCATAAAACCACAGCTTAAATTTGTTTTTAAACACAAAAAGTTTTTCTTTCTCTTTGGATTATGATTGATAGTTTTTCTGGGTATAGTAGTCTGGGTTGATATTTGTGGTTTGCCAGAGCTTATTAAACAGTAGTCTAGGCTCTTCTGGCTTTCAAAGACTCTATTGAACAGTCAGGTTTTATATTAATGGTCCTGTCTTTATATTTGATATTTTCCTCTTGCAGCTTTTAATATCCTTTCTTTGTTTTATTTTATATATTTATTGTATTCATTATTACTGTCATTAGGGGGTTTCTTTTCTGGTATACTCTATTTGGTGTTCTGCATGCCCCTTCCACCTGGACAGGCACCACTTTATGTAGATTTGGAAACTTTTATTCTATGATTTTGTTTAAAATATTTCATTTAAAATATTTGTTTAAAATTTTCTGTACCTATGACCTGAGTATCTTCTCTTTCCTTTATACCTATTATTTGCAGATGAAGTCTTTTTATAGTTTACCAAATTTTGTGGGTTCTTTTTCCCTGGAGTTTTAGTTTTAACTTGTTCTTCAGTTGATTTCTACTCATCTTTAGACTTGAAGTTCTCTCGTCATTCAGTCTGTCCATAAGTTATTTATTTACTTACTTACTTACTTACTTTATATCCCAACTGTAACCTGGCCTCTCCTCCCAGTCTCTCCCTCACATTGCCCCTCCCCCATCTCTCCCTCCCCCTCATCTCTCTTGGTATGGTTTTCCTCCTCAGCTTTTCATTTTTGAGTTTATTTCCTTTGACCTTTTCATTTTGGTTTTATTTCTTTGTTTAACTTTTCTTTAGGGTTTTTTTTTTTTTTTTTTGGTTCTTTTTTTTGCTGGGGACCCGAAATTCTATCTTTCCCCAATCTTGAGTTATTTTTTTATTATTTCATCCAACTGTTGTCTTTCAAAGTCTTCACTCAAGCGTTTATTCACATCTTTAAGGTCCTTGAACGCACTTGTAATCGCTCCTCTATTGTCTTGTGTTTCATCTAACTCAGGAAGTCAAACAAAAAGCTTTTCTCAAGGGTACAATTTACAATTGCGCGCTGGCTTCTGGAGGAGGCGTAGCGTCTTAGCTGTTCATGTTTGGTAGCGTCTTAGCTGTTCATGTTTGGTAGCGTCTTAGCTGTTCATGTTTGGTAGCGTCTTAGCTGTTCATGTTTGTTTTTGCGATAGGATCTAAGCAGCTGGAATTATGGCATGTGTGGTGTTTCTTGGTGTGGATATCTGGTCTTACTTTCTTTAGTGGGTGTTTGGATCTTCACGGGTTGTGAATTAATGCTTGGTTCTCAGTCTTGGGCACACTTCGGGATTTCAGTTTTAGACTCCAACTGGTTTCAGATTGGTAAGGCAACCAATAGGGTTCTACGGTGGCTGAAGTTCTGATTGGAACACCTAGTTCAAACTCCAACTAGTCTCAGATTAGTGAGGTGAGTAGCTTGGCTGAAGTTCTGGTTGGAACATTGAGTTCAAATTCTAGGCAGTCCCAAATTAGTTTTGTTGGAGGAGTAGGTGATAGGCAAGCAGAAAGGGGCTGAAGACTAACTCTGGGTGTCTTACGTAGGGCTTAGCCTCCATGCAGTCTTGGTGCTCAGTGGTTGAAACTGGGGAGGAAGCAATGGGGGAACTGATTCTTGAAGTCTTAGCCTGAAGTTCTGTTACTTTGAATGTTGTGCTCAGATTCTAAATAGTCACAGATAGGAACAGTAAGAGGAGGATGTGGTAGGTGAGTAGGGCATGATCTTCCTTACTTCTCTATCTTTCAATCTGAGGTTCTCCTACTCTCTTTGGAAAACTTTCAACCCATTTTTATACCAACTCCCATGTTACTGATGCTGTGAGAGATTATCTTTCTCAATACTAACCTTTCAAAGCCTATTTAGTAAGATTAAAGATAAAAATGATCTAGAAAAAAATATTGTTTATTCTTGGTAAGATATTGCATGTCTTTTGCTTGTTTGATAAGTGCTACTCTTCTTTTTAATTGTCACATATTATTGATATATGATAAAATGTTTCATTATGGAATTTTCATATGTGTACATAGTTTGTCTTGATCATATTCATGCCATTAACCACTCCTGTTACCCCCTCATTCTCCCTAATCCCCTTTCTCTTCCCAACTGGTTCCCCTTCCACTTGCATACTCTTTTATTTATGGCAACACAATGAGTCTAATTAGACTTTGTCACAAGAGCATGAGTCAGGGGCTTCTTAGGGAAACATGGACAACTTTCCAGTGTCTATGCCATGGAAGAAAATATTGTCTATAAGTTCTGCGGCAGGGTTAGGGTTCATGAGCTCCTCTCTCATCCACAACAGGATGTTGATGGTCCTAACCTTGTGTAGATCTTCTGCAGTTAGTCTCAGTCCATGCATAATTTATGAATGCAGTGACCATGCCATGTTTAGAAGACAGGATTCAACAATATTCCAAACCTTCCACCATTCAGTCCCTACATTCTTTGGACCCCATCTTAAGCTATATCCCATAAGCCTTAGAGGGGTATATATAGATGTCCTATTTGGGACTAAGCATTCAACAGTTACTTATTTTCATCATGTTGAATAGTCACAAGTCTCTGCAGTGACCACTGCCTACCACAAAAAACAAAACAAAAACATAACAAAAAACAAAACAAAAGAAAACATCTTCTCTGACCAAAACTGACAGCAGCATTAATCTGTGGGCACAAACATAAATGTTTAATAGCACAATGTGCTGATTCAGTAGTACTAGCTTTCCATCTAGGGCCTATGACCTCCCTAGCAATGGGCTTTTGACCAGGTTACTGTATCAGGCACAAATTACCACTCATGTGAAACAGGCTTCGCGTCCACTCAGAAAACAGTTGATTACTCCCTTAGTAGTCCTCCCAGTATACCACCGCATATACTTGCTTAGGAGTTCGTATAATATAGGAATCCTACCTGAGTAACACCATTGATGACTTTTTCTCCTAGCAGCCTGTGCAGCGTCTTCTACAATTCTGACTGCTAGCTATCCAGGAGCTGCCATCTCATTTCCAACTTGATTTCTCTATTCACTACAACCAAAGCATGTGATGTCTTCAGTAATAGGGTCTCACTATATAGTTTTGTTGTACAACCAAGAGTAGTGGCAATAGTCTGTATTATTTTGGGGTCTTCCTAGACCTTCCTGATGAACAATTCACAGGGAAGTAGCCTACGCCTTGCACTGTGATTTTCATTTGCTGTATCTATTCCTGGGAGCAGATGAATGTTATTCTTCTTGGACCATGTCTCAGGCCTATACTGAAGACTGAAAACTGGAACATGTAGGAGAAATAGAAAGTTTAAATTGGAATGATCCTGAAAGTTTGATTTAGACTCAATGAAAGTTGCCATTATAACTGCAAGTGACAATACCATCAAAGGCCGGTTTTTATCTCAAGATCCCATTCTTGATGATGGGGTATATTTCAGAATTTCCAATGAAAATGATGCTGTTTCTTTATGTTTACATAAGTGGTTTTGTGTGTGTGTGTGTGTGTGTGTGTGTGTGTGTGTGTGTGTGTGTGTGTGTGTGTGTGTGATAAAGACCAGAAGTAACCTGGGGAGGAAACGATTCACCTTAAGCTTCCAGGTAACAGTCCAGGTAACAGTCCGTTATTGAGGGAAGTCAAAACAGGAATTCAAGCAGAACAGGGATCTGGAGGCAGGAGCTGAGGTAGAAACCGTGGAGGAATGCTGCTTACTGGTTTACTCCTCATGGCTTACTCATCCTGCTTTCTTACATCACCTAGGGCCACCTGCCCAGAGATGGCACCACCTACAGTGAGCAGACCCCGCCATCTCCAAGATCAGTCAAGGCATACATCACAGAGTTACCTACAGGCCAATATTATAGAGGCATTTTTTCAATTATGATTCTCCTTTTCCAGATATGTGTAGGCTTGGGTCAAATTGACTAAAACCAGTCAGAACAAATGGTCTCCTTATAGGGCCACTGAGATTGATTCTTTGTTCTAAAGATAATTTCCCCTTCTATTTCTGTAGGATTCCTGACTATAAGCAGAAGTTTATTTTCCTCCAGTGGGAGAAGTCTCTCATCTCCATTCTGTTGCCTTTTCAATGAGAAAATGGAGATTAATTGTCTTTAAGACTTTGTGGCTAGTGAGTAGCAGAATTACCCTTCTGTGGGAAAACAGAAGTTGGTACACACGAATAAAAGCAACCGACAACTGAGATGGAGAGGGGAGAGGGAGAGGAGAGAGAGGGAGAGGAGGGAGAGGGGGAGGGAGAGAGGAGAGAGAGAGAGAGAGAGAGAGAGGATATGCTGGGTTGGGTGGCCAATATGTCACTTGACACACTGGTCAGAATATTCATAGACCCATGAAAAACACACCAATTTAACATGATTGAATTGAATCTCTTTTATATTTTTGGAAGATGGATAAAGTTCAGAAAAGAAGCTAAGACTTCACATGTAGAAAGGCACATTTTTCCACATTCATTTATGGTATGCCTATTTTGTATATTTTCTATATGAGGTAAAGTTTCAGGCACTAGAGAACTTTACCTTAGGAAATATAAACAAGACAGACATCCCCTGTACTTAAGGAGTTTCCATTTCTAAAAAGGAAGGGAGTGATTAATAATGAATTACATAATCCATGCCTTAGTTTTTCAAACTTTTGTTTATATCTATGTATAAGTACAGCCACCCACAAAATCCAGACAGAAGGTGTCCCTTCCCTGGACCTGGAGTTACAATAGTTGTGAGCCACCTGATGTGGGTGCTGGGAACCAAACTTGTGTGCTTTGCAAGAACTGTAGGCATTCTTAACCACTGAGCCATCTCTCCAACATCATATGCCTTAGTCTTTGATAGCTGCTATAATAAGGTTTAGGGTCCCATGAAATTATAAAACAGCTTATGTTTTGGTTTGGTGCATGGAAGAATACTTTCTTGAGGAAATGGTATTTAGGCCAACTTACATGAATTGAAGCTAGCTATAGGAAGTGAAGAGTTTCAAGAGTTTTCCAGACTATATATGTGATATATCCCATTGAGATAGAGAATGTCTCAATTATAGTTTGGAAAGGAGTGGATAGCAGGGACATTAACAGTGGAAAATTTTAGTTTTGGTAGGTATTGAGTTAAGCCTTTCATGTATCAGGTATCAATGAGGCAAGGACCCATGACCTTGCTGGGAATTTTCTGGAAGATCCAGGAACCAGAAGAGATAGAAAAATGCAGCTAAATCATTTTGATGTGCTTTATTAGAAACAACTGATGACTAAGGCTAACAAACTTTTTCTCGAGAGGACCAGATAGTATTTAATAAGAATAAGAATCTTAGGTATTTTACTTTTAGATTTTGTAGCTGTCTCTGTTGCAGTAACTGAACTCTGCCATTGTCACAGGAAAGGAGCCACATTAATAATAGCCAGAAGCTGGAAAGAACCCACATGTCCTTCAACAGAGGAATGGATACAGAAAACGTGGTACATTTACACAATGGAAAACTACTCAGATATTAAAAGCAATATCTTCATGAAGTTCATAGGCAAATGGATGGAACTAGAAAGTATCATCCTGAGTGAGGTAACCCAATCACAAAAACAAAAACAAACAAACAAACAAACAACCCCCCCAACCAACCAACCAACCAAACAAACAAAAAACCACACACACATGGTATGCACTCATTGATAAGTGGATATTAGCCTCAAAGCTTGGATAACCCAAGATACAATCCACAGACCACATGAAGTTCAACAAGAGGGACGACCAAAGTGTGGATGCTTCAGTCCTTAGAAGGGGAATAAAAACATTCATAGGAGGAGATACGGAGACAAAGTTTGGAGCAGAGCCTGAAGGAATGGCCATTCAAAGTCTGCCCTACCTGGGGATCCAGCCCATTTATATACAGCCACCAAAACTAGACAATATTGATGAAGCCAAGAAGTGCATGCTGACAGGAGCCTGATATAGCTTTCTGCTGAGAGGCTCAGCCAGAACATGACAAATACAGAGGTGAACGCTCAAAGTCAACCATTGATCTGAGAATGGGATCCCAATTGGAGGAGTTAGAGAAAGGATTGAAGAGGCTGAAGGGGTTTGCAACCCCATAAAAACAACAATACCAACCAATCAGAGCTCTCAGGGACTAAACCAAATATCCAGAGTACACATGGACAGACCCATGGCTCCAGATGCATATATAGCAGAGAATGGCCTTGTCGGGCACCAATGGGAGGAGACGCTCTTGTTCCTGCCAAGGTTGGACCCGATTAAAATAAAAGAAAGGAACCCCAGACACATATAACCAATCAAACATGGCTGTTATGGCTTGAGTGTGAAGTGTTCCCCCACCCCATCTGACCTGGCTCATAGGTTTGAACACTTAAACTCCAATTAGCAGTGCTGTTATGGAAGGTTGTAGAACCTTCTGGGTCTGACAGATGTAGGGTTATAAGAGAGGAGTATGAGGGTTATAGCCACCCCAGTTTGGCCTTCTGATTCCATGTATACTGAGATATGAGCCAGTCTCAGTCCTACAGTCACAGCTGCTAGACCACCTTGAGCTTTGCCATGAAACTGTGAGCTAAAATAAATCTTTCTTCCTCAAGTTGATTTTGTCAGGTCATTGTGACATGAAACAGTGACATTGTCATGTTCCAATGGGGCTACCTATTTCCCCATAGGATTTATATGCTTGGCCAACCCCTGGCATAAAACACAGTGATATTTAGGGTTTTCTGAGCAAAAAGTCTAGCAGTGGCCGCTTTTATGGTTCATGAGCAGATCCTGAGGTGAGGAGACTGAAGAGCCAATTCTGTCAATCATGCGAACAAAGCAAACACAAATGCAACCAGACAGAAGGCAGATGCCAGGGGTTTTCTTTTGATTTGGTTTACATAACGAGAGAGAGAGAGAGAGAGAATACTGTCAGAGGCACAGCATTGTTCCCAGTAACTTTAGCCTTTCCTCCTGGCTAACAGTTTTATTCAGACAGGGAGCCCAAGGAAAAGCCATGACTACATTGCCCTTCGCCACTGAAATCTGTAAAGTGAAATGGGTAAAGGTGGATACCAGCCTTTTGGGGCCAATGAAACCTGCGTTAGTAGGAGACTTCTGGCAGAGATCTCGGGCAGATGCCAAGGGAGTTACAAAAGCAGCTCCCTGCCCTCCCACAGGATGGCCCTGGGTGCTTTTCTATCACCCTGTACATGGTACCAGCTCTTTCCAGGAAAAGAGCAAACATTACAAATTTGGTGTATTCAACTGCTCTCTCTCTCTCTCTCTCTCTCTCTCTCTCTCTCTCTCTCTCTCTCTCTCTCTCTCTCTCTGCCAGAAAATGTAGACACACCAATACACAGAAACTGTTGGAAGGGCTGTGGGTCCAGCTATTTTAACACATACCTGGAAGAATTCAAGGGAGGGGTTGTCTTTGGGTCATGGATCCTGTGATGGGTACCAGAGTTCAACCTCACCGTACTGGAGGCCGATGGGAACCATCAAATCTTACCTACAAAAATGGTTTGAACTTGAGATTTTGTTAGAATCCTTTGAGAAGGACGGTTAGTTGTCTATGCTCTCTCTCTCCTCCAGGGGTGCACATCCAATCTAAAGAAAAAGCCTAAGGAAGGGGAACTCTAGTTTATCCATAAGACAAATATAATTTTGCAATCAGCTATAGGATATTGAGTTTCTTCTATTTATATTCTACTTTGATGAGAAAATGGCTAAGTGTATACACACAGGCTAACATCTGGGTTTTAAAAAGGCATTTGAAAGGTATATTGTAACTGAAATTGTGGTCATTCAGCCCAGTGCTTAAACACCTCCCCAGTCTTTGCTGTGGGGTAATCATAATTACAACCCCAGGCACTGCAGGACATGGGAGAAAGAAAACATTCATCTTTAACTAGTTACATGTTGCCGCTATCTAAGTATCTGTCAGACAATGAAGGAAGGGTGAGAAAAATGTTAAGTTCTTTACAATTAACAAATTTGGGATTAGTTCCCAGATCTGCGTCTTGGCAGTAATGAGCCTCGGTTTCCTCATCAATGTTGGAAAGGTACAGACCAGTTTAGTGTACAGAGAACATATTGGTTAAGATTAGTGTTTTTTAATGGATAAATTAAAAGGTTTGAGTTTTCTATAAGCTTTTTTAGTTTTAAACAGTAAGGGTTGCAGAGTTGGCTTAAGAACGATGCGTAGGACCATGTGCTGTTCTGTCATAAGGAGTTCATACTCCAGTCTTCATGCCAGGCTGCTTACAGACTCCTGCGACTCAAACTCCACAGATGTGACACCCTCTTCTGGCTTCTGGGGGCATAACATGTAAATGCACACATATAAGTGAAAATGAAATAAATTTTTAGAATATTGATGTAGTTATGCATTAAGCAAAAGTGCATGGTATGTGTGTGGTAGGAAGAGAGAGAAAGAAATGATAGATAGACAGACAGACAGACAGACAGACAGACAATAGTTTTCATGTAGCCCAGAGTGTCTTTGAGCTAATTTGTTATCCAACTTGGCTTTGAACTCCTGTTTCTCCTGTTTTAACTTCCAGAGTTGTGGTGGTTCGATCGAACCCTTGGTTCTCAGTGGTAGCGCTCGCTGTTCCACAAAGAGTGGAGTCTTGCTGGAGGTGGGCTTGACACTCTGTAGCCTTGCCTCACTTCCAATCCTCTGTCTACGCTGTGTGTGTAGTTGTGACCGTGCTCTCTCAGCTTCCTGTTCTGGCTACCTGCTGCCACACCTCCTCCACCATGTTTGACTCTTGTCTTTCTGGAATCCTAAGTTAAAACCAACTCTTCCATACATTGTTACTTTTATTCAGGCGTTTTTATCACAACAGAAAAGTAACTAATCTGCAAGTGCTGAGACTACTAGAGCATTTGGACAATTGCTTATAATTTCTTGGTTTATTTTGTTTTATGTATGTGAATGTTTGCCTGCATGTACCTATGCACACCATGTACATGCCTGGTACCCATAGAAGTCAGAAGATGGCATCAGATCTCTTGGAACTGGATGTACATATGGTATGAGTCTCCATGTGGGTGCTGGGAACCAAACCCAGTCCTTTAAAAGAGCAAGAAGTGCTCTTAACCACTGAGCCATCTCTCCAGCCCCCTAACAACCACTTCTAAAGGAGATGATCATGAGTATTTGTTTATAGACTTGGTTACTCAAACCTTTTCAACTATTTTAAAGTGCATATTTAATGAATTTGATTCTCTTCTTAAGAATTTTATATGAAGTAAAATGCGCATATAAAAATGTCCCAAGCATCAAAATATTACAAGTCTGGTAAACAAAACTAAATGTGGACGGTAGTTCTCTTAGATGTTCTCATACAATATATAAACTTAGTAAAACATTGAAGTACAGCCAAAAATCTAATCAGGTTTTTAATTCTGAAATTTACACGTGACGTTGCCCTATTGGGCAAATTCATGCAAAAGTTAGAAATATAGATCATGTTTATAAGTTTATAATTCTCTTTTCCTTTTTCTTTCTCTCTTGCCTTTCATCCGCCCCAGCTTCCTTATTCTTATATTGTCGCAGAGTTGGTGTTCAAGCCTCTACCCTTGACATGCTAAGTCAGCACTCTGCTACGGAATCGCATTCACTGTCCCCTGTAGATGGCCCACAGTGTGAAGCACTGCTACATAATTGTATAACATCTATGTAAACATCCTAAGTTGTTGAATTTATTTTCAGCTAAGAGTCCTGCAGACACTTGGGGGAGTTGCTCAAAGCCCAGCGTAGACACCACTGTACTGCCTACATAATACATGGACTTGATATTTTAGTTTGCTTGCATGCTACTAAATCGGGATGCTGCTGGAATCTTGTTTTTGACTCGGCTTAGATGTGCTAAACTATAGCTACAGCTGCAAGTGAATTTCCAGTCGTGCTGTTTGTGTCTGTTGTTCCTGGAGTCTATAATACTCCAGTGTGTTTACTCTGAGCAGACTATAATTCCTGTCTGGGCCAGGCTATTGGTTGGGAATTAAATTTCCTTGACAATTAAGATTCGCCATTGTCTTCCCAGACATTCTGAATTTCCAAAGCCACGGTACATTAGTTGACATTTGAGTGCATTTACTGAACATTAGCTGCTGAAATTATTACTGGTTGAATTTCAGTCTTTCTGGGCTTCACTTTTTATCATGATGTTGAGGATCAGTTAGTTGATTGGCCATATATAAATTGGGAGTTATATCTACTCTTATGGGTTGAATGTGACATGTCCCCATAAGCTCATGTGCTTGAACACTTGTTACCCAGTTGATGGTGCTCTCTCGGGAGGTGATGGAACCTTAAGGAGATGGACTCCTTGGTGGCGGAAGTAGGGATAGAGGCAGTTCATGTGATATTCTTACAAAGGATCTGGCTACATACTGACCTGACTTGAGGCTGAATTGAAAAGTAGCAAGGTAATTTGTTTAGAGGTGGAAATTTCAAGACAGGGTAAGATTCGAGCTGTGTTTTTAAATGGTTATTTTATATTTACTTATCCAGTTATGTAAGTACACATGGTGTATACACACCACAGCATGCATAGAGAAGTCAGAGGACACCCAGCAGGAGTCATCTTCCTCTCCACCCCGTGGATTCCAGGGATCAATCTCCAGCCATCAGTATTGGTGCAAGTGCTCTTATCCTCTGAGACATCCTGCTAGTTACAAGTTGTGCTTTTTTTCAGGTTGAGAGGGAGAGAGGGAGAGAGGAGAGAGAGAGAGGAGAGAGAAAGAGAGAGGAGGGAGAGAGGAGAGGAGGGAGAGAGAGGGAGAGAGAAAACAGAAAGATATGGGAAATGTATAGTTTGGTCAGAAAATGAGTGTGACAGTTTGCAGTTGCAGACGAAGTGGCGACAGACAAAGCAGCTGTAATTTTTGTTAAGTGATGAGTGTCATTGAAGAGAAACGTGATGTGATGTTCTGTACTGGGACAACTGGGGACATGTCACGAAAGAAGGTTCTATCAGCGCTAACACTATTAACGTACAGGGTCCTGCAACTGTGACTCCAGGGGCAAGCTACATGTCCAGCTGGAAGGAGAACTTAGCAGTGTTATTCCCTTGGTCCTGTTTTCTTCCAGACATTAAAGATGCAAATATGGAAATATGAAAAGACCATGAAGTCTCTCATCAAGGTTCCAGAAAGGGGCTGGTACCAGGTAAAGAGTGACAAGGTGGATTCCCTGCAAAGCACCCTTGAGAGGCCATTGTGAGAAGCTGGGAAGATAAAACTCAGATTTCAACAGAGATGGCAGAATGATGGAGATATTCAAGGAAGCCAGGCAAAGAGAGAGTCATGCATGGCGCAAACAGCAGAGCTGCAGTGGCTGGGATGCCTAAGCTTGTTGAAGCCCTTATTGTTCTATTACTAGCTCCAGACATTGGAGGTTCAGTGGTAGGGTTAGGTCTTTACCCAGTGCGTTCTGATTTTGCTTTGGTCTTGGCTTTCTCTGCCTCATTATTCTCTTTTAGAATGGAAATGTTTACTCTGGATGATTTACATACTGGAAGTATGTAAGTCATATTTTGATTTTATAGTAACTCATAGTTACAGAGATTGCTGTGAGACTAAGAGGAGACCTTCTCCTTTTGAGCCACATTGAGACTGTTAAAGACCATAGAGACTTCGACATTGGCCTGAATGCTGTTCCATATGAGTTGGCTGTGAGCCTAGCAGGGACAAGGTGGCATGCTGCAGTTAGAATGTGAAAAGTCTTCCATGAGCTCATGTGTTTGAACACTTGGTCCTCGGTTAGTACAGTCTTGGAAGGTTGTAGGACTTTTAGGAAGTATGGCCCCTCTGGAGGAAGTAGGTTGCAGGGTAGGCCTTGAATTTTTATAGCTTGGTTTCACTTCCTGTCTCCTGCCTGCTTCCTGACTGCAGATACAGCTGGTCCACCTGTTCCACGTTTGGGCTTCAATGCCTTCCTCTCTGTGAGGGACTGTGTCTCTTCTTAACCTGTGAGCCAAAGTCACCCTCTCCTTCCTAAAATGGCTTTTATCAGGTGTTTGGTCACAGCAAAGAGGAAGTGCACAAAATGCCCACATCATGGGCTGCTGTGACAGCAGGGTGAACGTGAAGCACAGCTTCCAGTGCTCGACCGTTGTCAGTGTTCACTCCACTACAACGGCTACTCCTATCCACCACTTGTCCACACCACAACGGTTGTCTCTCGGCAGCTCTCCGAGCTCAACTCCTCTCTTCCCTCCTTGACTAACTTAAATTCCATAGGTAATTACAAAGTTATCACACTCTTGTTAAAACTTCAATTATTTTGCTCTTTTCTTCATCAAGCTATTATGATGACATCACTGCTTTGGCAACACCCGTGTTTATGAGCGTACACTTCAGTCTTTCAGAAAATCCTTTTTTAAAAAATTATATTCAACATACAAAATGGTGTGGTTTGTTATGATATACCCATCCGTTGGACTTTACTCATATTTGTTTCTTATATTACTATCCCCCCATTCATTCTCCTGTCTACTATGGATCCCTCTCCTTTCCCTGAATCTGCTCCCCTGTCAGATGTGTTTGTGTGCAGCCTAAGTTGCAATGGAAACCACAGAATGTTAGAGATGCTAGAACCAGGGGACGTCTGCCAAGAAAAACTGCAGGCAGGGAGTGGAACCAGCCAAAGACAGAGGTCTGAGAACTTAAAGAGACCTAATTAAAAAGTTATGGGATAATGTTTTTGGAGGAGTGAATCTAAATATGGGAGAACGTTCAGGTTGTGTTCTTATCTGGGTTTGGGGGCGGGGAACCACAGGTGGAACAGAAAGATGTGAAGATGTATAATTTGTCCAGGAGAGGAATGTATGTTTAAAATTGCAGACAAAGCATCTATAATCATTAAAGCCATTAGCAGCATTAAAGCACATAATGCACACACACACACACACACACACACACACACACACACACACACACACCACAAATCTATTATTACACCTGAGAAAAACCTTCAATATTTTCTTCTAAGTCTGGTTTCTTGGCCTGTTATGATTTTAGTCCCATTCCACTTTTCTGCAAAGGACATCATTTCTTTCTTCTTTACAACTGAAAATCATCTCCATAGTTTCTACGTACAACATTTTATGAACCCATAAGTCGGTAGATAAACATTGCGAGTATTAATAGCACTGTAAGAAACATGGATGTCCAACACATTCCTCCCTTGGGTTTATGACCACGCCCAATTCCAAGTGACTGAGAAAGCTGCTCGTTTTGAGTGGTGTCTGGAACACTTCAGTGCAGGCTGCTTTGCCACTTGGGTCATGTGATTCCACAGACCTGATGGCACTTGCAGTATCAGGGGCAGATAAGGATGCTATTTTGAGTTTTTGGCCATGCTCCATAGGTGAACCACAGTGGAGGCCCTTCGGATTTTAGAGAAAGGTCTTGCAGTCCTCAGCAGACGGCTAACTCGACGTGTGAAAGAAAATAGACAATGTTTACCTCTCTCATCTGATTCAGTTTGTTTAATATGAACCTGAATGCCACTCAGTTTCCTGTAAAGGACACATTTTATTATTCTTCACTGCTGTTCAAATCTCCATCATCCATTCAGAGGGCATTCCCTTTACCCATTCTTCTGGATGGAACTCGAGGACCTTGTGACTGTCTTGGCCAGTGTGAGCAACACTACAGTAGGCGTGCATGTCCCAGTGTCTCTGTAGTGTGCTGACTTAGCACACATGTGGTGTGGCTGGCTCACAGAGCAGCTCCGGGTTCAGTTTTCTGAAGAATCTCCATATTGATCTCCCTGCACTAGCTGATAATGTCTGTCTGCAGTGCACAGGGCTTCTTTTTCCCCTTTGTCCTCACCAGCATTTGTTTGTCATTTATTTTCTTGATGATAGCCATTAAGCCTAGGATGAGATAAGATATCAATACAGTTTAATTTGTATTTCATGATGGCTAAGAATCTTCAGAAACTTTCCACGTGTTTATTAGTCATTCGTATTTCATCCTTCGCGCACTGGTTGATTTGTTTGCCCACATCCTGGCTGACGATTCACACGTTCAGTGTTTGGGGACATGCAGTGTTTCTGTGTGGCTTCTTTACAGACTCCAGCTATGAACTCCGTCAAATGCATTTACAGTTTTCTCTCCCATTCTATAGGCTACCGATTTCTGCAACCGAGTGTCTTCTTTGTTGTGTAGAAGCCTTTTAATTTCGTGCCATTCCAAACAGGCAGCTATTGCTATTCGAGTCCATTTCGGAAAGATTTTGCCTGTGTCTATGTGTTGAAGTGTTCTCTCTATGTGTTTCTCTAGAAGGTTCAGAATTACAGATGTTGCTTTAGAAGGTCGGTCCACTTTGAATTCACAGGGCTGGGGATAGGAACCAGAGTCCAGTCCACTGCATATGCACTGGATAGGCAGTTTTCTTGGCATTAATTAAAGAAGTACTTTCTATGATGCATACTTATAATAATTTTATTAAAAAACCTAGGTGGTTTCCTGGGCTTATTGATGAGCCTTTCCTTTTATTACCACTGTGGGACTTTCCTTTTTTTTGGGGGGGGTCTCATGTTTTAGTTACCATAGCTCTGCAAAATAATCTCAGATAGGAAATGTTTAAATAAAAATGTTTGGCTACTTATTTATTTATATGTGTGCACATGTGGAACTGAGAGGACATTATCTGGGAATTTTATTTATTTATTTATTTTAGTTATATTAGGAAGAATTCATCATCATTGAAATTTTGATGGTAATTGCATTGAATCTATAGATTGGGCATTATAGCCATTTTAGCAATTATTAATTTTGCCAGTTCTTGAGTGTGAAAGGTTATTCTATTTTCTAGTGTTTTTTTCAATTTATTTAGAAAAAAATCAATTTTGAAGGATTAGAATATTTGACAGGGTTCACAGGTAGGATTTTAAAGAAGTTAGCGCTAATTCACTCATGCAATTAAACAAACACTAGAAATATAAATCACCTAAACAGTATATGGGGAAATGAACTGACCAGTTCAGATAAAATGAACTATAAATGATTGACAAATTCCTTACAAGTTTGTTATTGATATATAAAAAAGTTACTTGTGTGTGTGTGCTGTGTGTGTGTGTTGTGTGTATGTGCTGTGTGTGTGTGTTGTGTGTATGTGTTGTGTGTATGTGTGCGTGTGTGTGTATGTGTTGTGTGTGTGTGTGTGTGTGTGTGTGTATGTGTGTGTGTGTGTGTGTGTGTTGTGTGTGTGTATGTGTTGTGTTGTGTGTGTGTGCATGTGTGTTGTGTGTTGTGTGTTGTGTTGTGTGTGTGTGCATATGTGTGTGTGTTAGTTTTGCATCTTGATTTTCTGAAGAAACTACAAGTAGAAAGAACATTTTTCAGCATAAAACTTTTACGTCTCAAAACTGTTGTTAACAGTTATGCTTAATGGTGAAAAGTGGGTGCATTTCCTCTAAAATCAAAATTGAAACAATGAAGTTTTAGTTAAAGCAACAAGAGTAAGAAGTAAAAAAATGTAAAGTTTGGAAAGGAAAAAAATCAGAACATCCCTATCTGCAGAGATGATCCTATACTGAAAAGTCTCTAGACTCTTCCAGAACATACTTAGGTCTGATAAACACTTTCGGTAAAACATTAAGATGCAGAGTAATGGTAGTGGATTCTTGTCTGGGTCTGTGAGCTCCCTAACTATGAGTTCTTGACCAGATTTACAACTCTGGGCAGTCTTTCCTCAAACCCAATCAGAATGCTTTCTGGTTACTAGGATGCATTTGGTTACCACCATAATATTTATGCCACCATTGCACCTATGGATATATCTTGTGCTGCTTCTCATTATTGCAATTTAGCAGGTTTATAGATGGATAAGATCATTGGTAACTCTTCCCCCCGCTGACTACTGGTACTATGAAAACTAGCTAGCAGGTAGAAAGTTTCTCGATCAATACCAAATTGATTTCCTAACATCCTGTGACCAATGTGTCGTGTCTTTAGGAATGGGCTCCTAATATCTATCAGTTCTGGTGGCCAACCAAGAGCAATGGCAATAGCTTGTTTAGGAGGTGTGATCTACAGGATACCCATGATCAATAACCAGAGGGCAGATATGTCACATCTCTCACTGGGTTTTTTGTTTGTATGTCCGGCTTTTATGTGTGGGTTCTCACCATTGAATTTAGGTCCTCATTCTTGTCCTACAAGTACTTTACTGTGTGATCTACTCCCCTTGGCCGTGTTACTTCCCTTTCCAATATGTAGAACAGTCAGAGAGACAGTGCAGTAGCTCTTCTCTAATGACTTTGTAGAAATTAGCGGTGATTATTTCCCTTTTGGAAGATTTCTTATTACTGCTTCAATCCTATTGCTCATTAACGGCATGTTTAAATAGTCCTTCTTGGTGAAACACTGGAAGTTTGTATGTATCTAGGAATGTATCAATCTCCCCCACTAGATTTTCCTGCTTTTTGAAATATGTTAAAATACATAATTAGCTCGGTTACACAAATCATTGAAAATAATTATTTCTGGTCTAATGTTTTTAGGCTATTCTAATATATGTATAGTGATGTACCATCATGGTCATGGTAGGCATATATACATTTTCTTAAAAGTGTTTACTGGTAAGCAAATTTTATTTTGCCAAGCTGTGACTTACTTATTTGTTTTGCATTGTTTAATTATTTTTCTATTCAGGTCACTTAACAGAATTTTTCCTATCACTCCAAAAACATTTCAGTAAATTAATAGCAAGATCAATTCATTATAAAATAAAATATATTCATTAATGATCATCTTGTTTTTATTGGTATCTGTTATTATTTCCCTAGTTTTCATCTATATTTTCCTTGGTTTGGGTGCTCCTTCCTTTGGTTAGTTTGATTAAGGGTGTGTTAGGTTTATTTTTCAAAAGAACAATTATTTGTTTAATCAATTTTTTAAACTTCTCTAATAATCTCCATTTTATTAATTATTGTCCTGTTGGTTTATTATTCCTTTCCATTACATTTTGTATGCCTTGTTATTATTTTATAGAGACTGAGAGAACCATCACTAAATTACTTATTTTTATATTTATCTGTTTTTTAAAAATTATTTTGCATTCTCACCTGGATTTACAGTAAATGATCTCTTTACTCATCTCTTGCTCTTTTCTTGTCCACTTGACTTTATTTCATTCTCAGTTCAAGAACACACTTTATAGTTTAAAAAAATTAAGTCTGATCATATTATTACTCTTTGAACAACTTTACATCTCATTTAGAACATCAGAGATATTGTAACAGTATACAAGAAGAGCGTATCGAAAGGGAAAGTCCATCACTTCTGAACTTGCTGTTAAGTTTTTCTTATTCACCCGACCCTAAAATCCCACTCATGTTCCACATGTGAGCCCTGTGTACGCTATTACCACTTCTGAGAGTGACCTTCCTTTGATGGCTACACTTTTCATGTCCCGGCTTCTTCCAGTCTTTAGGATTGTCAGTCTTTAGGATTGTTCCTGCAGCCCATTCAGACAGATGAGAAGGTTGTGCTGCAGTAGGGAGTGACTCCCAGATCTCAGGAGTTTACCAGTCCATTTTCTTCTGCTCCCTGCTGTTCTCAGTTCAAGTTGCACTGATAAGACCATCACTGTTAGAACTCTGCTACTGGAAGAGTCATACCCATGATCTTCAAGCCTCTGTGCCAAAGGAGCATGCGTCACTTCTGCTTCCATTTTGTCAGAGGGCAGAGAAAATCAGAGGGCAACTCCAAATCCAATTTAAGAAACCATAATCCTATCATGTGCCTTGAAGACAAACCAGAAAAACTAATGAAGAGTGCCATAGTACTAAAGGCCACATATTCAGGACCTTCTCAGCCATGCTATGGACATTATAAACTTTTGACCACCTTCTAATCCCCTAAGATCCCCAACCTACTTATTTTTTCAGGCTCTCTAATTCTCTATATGTTTATCTATCTATCTATCTATCTATCTATCTATCTATCTATCTATCTATCTATCTATTTATCTATCTATCATCTATCTAGTCTGTCTACCTATAGTTTATTTATATTATTTATATGATTTATTTTAGATAGTCTCCCATTAGAATATAATCTTTCAGGAAACATATGCTTTTTTCCCTCCTCTTTCCTAGAACAGTAACTATAGGGATTCTAGATAAAAAATTTTTTTTTGGTTGAATAAATAAATGAATGCCAAGAAGGATGCAATTACTGATCTATGTAAAATAGTCAATGATTTTCAATTGATCAGGCTTGGGATTCGGCTGGAATTAGGCTTTGTATTATTAATTTATTCAATGAATCTTGGTGTTGTTTTGTGTGGTCTTCTGAGCACAGCAACCATTCTCATATTCACCAGAGCAGCTGTGTCTGTTTGTCAGAGACCCTGACGTTCAGGCCTGTTGACATTCCCATATCCAAGAGGGTGGAGGAGGCCATGAAAGCCTCAATGGAGATTCCAGCCACACCTTCCTACACCTCCTACTCAGTTGTACATAATTCTGATTCAGCAGTATATGTCTTGGGAGGGCTAGAAAATGTGAAGTATTGTAGAGTATTCATTGAAGGGAGATCTCCATCTGTAGAGCCTTATGGATGTTGTTACCTACACTGGCATGGCTTTTCTGTGGTTAGGCAGTTTGAGGTATCCCACACTTGCTTAATCTTTTATCTGTGTTCTGTAAGTAAGCCTAATAAATTCCTTGGTGTCATTATTTCTTCAGGTTGTTGTTGGTTTCCTAACTGGTGAGTGGATTCTTGTTTATATCTTCCTGGGGAAACGTCATGCACCAAGTAGGCGCATGTCTTAGCCAGTTTTCTACTGCTGTGAAAAGATACCATGACCAAGGCAACTCTTATAAAAGAAAACATTTAATTGAGGCTTGCTTACAGTTTTAGAGGTTTAATCCATTATTGACATAGTAGGGAGAATGTCAGAATGCATAGTAGGGAGAATGCAGGCAGATGTCGTGCTGGAGAAGTAACTAGAATTCTGCATCCAGAACATATGGATGTAGATGGGATTTGGATCTTCAAAGCCCATCCCTAGTGACACAGTTCATCCAACAAGGTTATATACTTCCTAATCTTTTAAATAGTGCCACTTCTTAAGTATTCAAATCTATGAGCCTATGGGGCCATTCTTATTCAAATAACTACATTCCACTCCCTGGCCCCATAGGCTTGTAACCCTGTAAAATCAAAATTAAAGAAAAGCAGATCACATTCTCCCAACACACAGTGGTACAGAATGTACATTATCATTTCAAAGGAGAGGAAAGGGAGCAAAATGAGGAAATACTGGAACAAAGATGGAAAACCAGCAGGGTAAACTCCAAACTCTGCATCTCCATGTCTGATGTCAAAGCACCTTTTTAGATCTCCAACCCTTTTCAGTTTTGTTGATTGAAACATACTTCTGTCTCTTGGGCAGATTCCATACACTGTTCGCAGCTCTCCTTGGCAGCTATCCCGTGACTCTGGCATCCTGGGGTCTCTTATGAAATCCAGGCTTCATTTTTACAGCCTCACACCAATGGCTTTTTTGGGTCTTCGTACAAGGACATCCTTGTCACATGCCTGACCTCTGCAGTTTCCCTTGATCCTAGAAGAAGATAACCCCTTTCTTGTGTCCTCTAAAGCTAGAACTAAAGCTGCCTAGTTCCAGTGCTTGCTGGGGTTGGAACATGGCCCCTCTTGTTTAATTACATCTGTGTACTGCCTGGTTTGTGTGTCAACTTGACACAAGCTAGAGTCATCAGAGAGGAAGGAGCGTCAATTGAGAAAATGCCGCCATTAGATCTACCTTTAAGACATTTTCTCAATTAGTGATCAATGGAGGAGAATCCAGCCCATTGTGGATAGTTCCATCTCTGGGCTGGTGGTCCTGGGTTCTATAAGGAAGCAGGCTGAGCAAGCCATGGGAAGCAAGCCAGTGTCCCTCCATCACCTCTGAGTCAGCTCTTGGCTTCAGGTTCTATCCCTGCCTGAGTTTCTATCCTGATTTCCTTTGGTGATGAACAGTGATGTGTAAGTGTAAGCCAAGTAAACCCTTTTCTACCTAACTAGCTTTTGACTCTGGTATTTTATCAAATCCATACAAACCCTAAGACAATCTGCATCGGCTGTCTGTTTCCTAAGTATTTCTTCTCTGGGTAAGCTTTTCCTTAATTTCTTCTCACTAGTTGGATGCTTACCTGGGTGGGATCTTTCCCAGAGGTTACCACCCCCTTTATTTTCATTTAGTATCAGACTTTTCTTCTTCTTTTTAATCTTCTTAAGCCCTTGATTTTGCTTCATTATACTCTCTGGTGCTCCTTTTCTCCTCAAACTCTAAATATTGTATTTTTCCCTTGTTCAGCTTGCTCCTCCTCTAATAATCAAGTAACACAGTCAAAAGTAGTCTGTTTTGAAATTTCCTCTGCCAGCACCATTAATCTAAAACTCAGCCTCAGGCAGATTTTTTTGGACAAAGGCAGAAAGCAGCCACGTTCTTCATCAAAACATCACAAGAATAGTCTGTAGGCCATTTACTAATATGCTTCTCCTCTGAAATTTTGAGTTTTAATCTACATTACTCTCAGCACCATTTTTTTCATGTTCCTACTAGTATGGCCCATTAAGTCCCACTTAAAGTGTTCAGCTGCTTTTCTGATCCAAAGTCCATAAAGTCCACATTCTACCAACAAGCAGCACGTTTAGGGTCGTCACAGAAAACCCCTGCTCTCTGTGTTAGTGTTCTACCACTGTGAAGAGATAGCATAACTACAGCAACTCTTACAAAGGGAAGCATTTAGTTAGAGGTTGTAGTTCAAAGATATAGTCCATTGTCAACATGGCAGGAAGCATGGCGGCGTGCAGGCAGACATGGTGCTGGAGAAGGAGCTGAGAGCTCTGCATCTGGATCTTTAGTCAGCAGGATGAGAGAGTCACTGAGAAACCCCAAAGCCCACCTCAAGTGACATACTTCTATTAACTATATCCTACCTTTTCATTTTTTCCAACAGTGCTGCTTCCTAAGCATTCTAATATGTCAACGTATGGGGACCACTTTTTTTTGATCCTCTCAGATTTATCCAGACCCCCTCACAATTTTCTATACCCACCTCTTTCTCTTTTATAATAATCTACAGAGTTCAGCCTGTGGTACTCATATACTCATGGATGCAGGGCTATTCCCTGGAGCATGGTCAACTTACCAGGAACCATATGCTTAAAGAAAAACGACTTTTCCTCCCTCAAAAGCCATCAATTTTTACTCAGCTAAGTGTGGGGATTCCAAGATCTTCCAAGATCTTCCTGCTTCCATGCTGGGTTGGGGATGGGCTTGATATGATGCAGGTCTTATGCAGGCAACCACCACTGCTATGAGCCTGTAAGTGCTGCAGCCCTGCCATACCAAGAAGACACTGTTTGGTCCCGTCTTCCCTCATCTCTGGCTCTTAAATCTGAGATGGTTTCTGAGCCTGGGGGTTCGGGGAGGTTCTCTTATATATTTATGAATTTTCCTTTGCTTTGTAGTTCAGGTTCATGGCATTGAACCATTGTCTACAGCAAAAATATAATATATCTACTACATGGTGCTTCACTGTTTTCTCCCAATACCTTGACATCTCTGTTTCTTTTCCCCTCATTATTCTCCAGAGGCCTATTCCCCTACATAGCATGACTAGTCTGCTACTGATGGAGGAAGGTGACTGTCCATCACTGCTTTAACTCTCATACTTTCTTTCTTATTAACAGAACCATAACCTTTATATTTACAGACATATATAATATGTATTAGGGGACTTACCACATCTTCGGATGCAGGTTGTATTTTTTTCTGTATGTAATTACATTATGTTTCCCATCTCTTCCCTTTCCTCCATCCAGACCCTCTCAAAAACCTCCCCCTTTCAAATTCATGGCCTGTTTTTCATTAATATCTATCTATCTATCTATCTATCTATCTATCTATCTATCTATCTATCTATCTATCTATATCTCCTAAGTACATAAATAAATAAAACTTGCCCAGTCTGTTGTATGTATGTTTTCATGGCTGACCACTTGGTATTGGATAACTGATTAGTGCACTGTCCCCTAGGTAGGCTGTTTCTCCTGCTCTCTCAGCACTCCTGAATTGCCCATAGTTCTTTGTGTAGAGTTTACCCTCTCCTTAAGGAAATTTCTCTGTGCAACAGATGAAGAGCATTATAGAAGACCACAGCCACTTATAATGCAGAGTTGTGGAGCTCAGTCCCAACAGATACATTTACAAAACAACTGCCACCCCTAAGGTTCAAGAACATTGCAGAAGAGGGGTCTGAAAGATGACAAAGGAGCATGGAGTTTGTGTGAAAGTTGTGTCCTAGGAATGTGAAGTATAGTTTGTGTTAGTCTGTGCCATCTTGGCTGATCTACTACCACATGACTGATTCTACCTGGGGTACCCCTCAGAAGAAAAGTGGAACTCACTAGGGAGGTTTCTTAGCAAAGATTTTCCTTTTATCTGCTTTTCATCATGGCTACAGAAGGAGATGTGAAAGCAGCTTTGGCGATGCAGGGGTCTGACAACTGTGGCACGATTGAGATGATACGACAGAAAAATTGCAGGACTTTGGGTCCCAAGAAGGCCACCAGCACAGCTTAAACAATCATAGTAGCAATTAATATCAAACTTACATGCCGGGTGCTGTTAAGAGCACCTTATATACATTAATGCACTGAATTTACAACTGTCTGATGAGTTGGTCATTCTCACTCCACAATTGGGCTTTCTTAGAGACTGAGGTCACTCTCTCTATTTGTTTTCTCAGGTTTGGTTATAGAAAAATCTAAAGTACAAGCTAAAGTAAAGACTTGTATAATGAATCCCCATGCACCCATCAATCATCTAGCTTAAACAATTAGCAATTCATGGCCAGTCTTGGTTCATTTACACCCCTGTCTACTTACTTTTCCTCCACCCTACATTATTTTGAAGCAAATCCCAGACCTCATATCATTTCATTCTAGAATATTTCATGCATGACAAAAACTAAAAGCTACTTTTATGTGGATCTTCTGTTACAACCCAAACTAGTCACTAAATATTAATAACTTTTTCCTCATAAAATTTGAAAATGTAGAAATGCTGGAGGCGAAAAATATAAAAATCACCTATAATTTGATTTTCTAGAAATAACTGCCTGAATTTAATGTTTATGCCTGGTTGAAGCTTGATTTTCAATGTGTTTGAAGAAGAGGCCTTTGGAAAGTGAGTAGGTCATGGAGCACAGCTGAGCACAGCCTTCCTGAGTGGGATTAATGTTTTTACAGAGGGAACCTAAAGAGTTCTTGCCACTTCTGTCATTGGAAGTGTCTTAGTCAGTGTTCCAATCCTGTGAAGAGCTGTCATGACCATGGCGACTCTTCTAAAAGAAAGCATTTAGCTGGGGGTTGCTCATGGTCTCACAGGCTTAGTCCATTATCATCATGGTGGGAAGCATAGTGGCATGCAGTCAGACGTGGTGCTCGAGAGCTAGCTGACAGTTCTAGATCAACATCCACAGATAACAGGAAGAAAGAGACACCGTGCTTTTCAAACCTCAAAGCCCAACCCCAATGACACACTTTCTCCAACAAGGCCATGTGTCCTAATCCCTCTCTAGTAGTGCCACTTCCTGATGACCAAGCATTCAAATCTATAAGCCTATGGGGCTATTCTTACTCAAACCGCCACATGAGATTACAATGACGTGAGGGTCTATGAAGTAGAAAATCTTCATCAGATAATGAACCTGGCATCTTAATCTTCAATTCCCACTTCCCATGATGCTTTTCTCATTCTCCTGGGAGGGCAGTTCACAGACCCCCACCTAGTTGACTAAGAGATAATGGAATTGCAGTTCACGTCTTTTTCTAGGTTTCTTTAAAACTTTCCAAGGCCCTTGAGGAGGCTGAAGTAGGACATGTGGAAAGAGAAAGAGTTCCCAGGCTGACATACATAGTAAGGTTCTCTTTAGATCTGTGAGTGTAGAGACAGGAGATGGAAGCAGCATTTTAAAGAAGGGACAAGGCCTCAGATGAGAAGGCCAATGGTCCTGTGCAAATATGGCTTGGAATAGATATGTGGGCTGGCTCTGTGCCTCTGCCCTTGTTCCAAGAACAGAGTAAAACAGCCGTGAGACTTCTTTCATGCCTTGGGGTTATGGAAGACTCTGGATATTTGTACTAATGTGAAAGTGAGGGCCTCCATAATGAGTGAAGCTAAACTTTTCACCTACCCAATAAAAGTGGATTTGGATTAGAAGTGATGCGTGATGTGCAGAAACAAGAGAAATACAATATTGCTTTGAAGTTTTAGACTGGGATTCATATTCACTACAGGATTTATTGGATTTGACAGAGTCACCCCAAATATTTTTGGAATAAAATTATGTACAAACAGAAGAAAGCTGTGACTGAGGATAAACATGTGGGGTTCAGGGCAGTTGGGTCAATGCTCCCTAGAACTGCTTCTGTCCGATTGGAACAGTCAGAGGTGTGCTTGCCCAGAGATAAAGGCTGTTGCCTTTAGTTAACACTTAGTCAACAAAGTGGTATTTTGGCTACCTTCTACCCTAGTGCTTTGTTGTATTTCTCAGTGACTTTTGTATCAGAAGGGATTAATGTTGTTGAGCCTTCTCAGTTGACCCAAGACTGCATCCATGTGTCTCATCAGAACACCTCTAGACAATAGAAACAGTAATCTGAGGACAGGGAAGGAGAGGTAATGGAGAAGCAGCTTATATGTGAGATCTTCCAACTCAGAGAAGGCTTGTGTGTTCCACAAGGTGAGCAGGGACTGATAACAGCACAGACTGAGGGGAAAAACTCTTGATGCCATTTGATCAAATCCCACTGCAAAGGGAAGATTTAGACAAAATAATTAAGGAGCACCTGAAGACTTACTGGTGGTGAACGATACTGTAGCAGGAGTTTTATAGGACTTCTGGGGAAGATAGTCTAACACACAGTAAGTCTGTAGTCTAACACTGTTTAATAAAATGTTTTCTTCCTTCTGGAAACTACACTTTCCTTAAGGGTTTCCACTGAATATTTTTCCAATTTTACCCTCCTCATTTATTGATCCAGAAGCCTTGTGGAAGTTAGGGACAGATTTGTTTAAGAGAGCTAAGGGAAGAGATCCTACTGACCCACTCAAACCTTAACGGAGGGCCAAAGGCCCTCCAGGATACTAGGCTTTGAAAGTGTCTACAAATCAGTTTAAAGGGAGAGATGTGTGGGTGTGCCTCACTGTTACCAGTAGATCTTTTCCTGTAGGGGCAGAAAAGTAAGAGTTCAGCACAATTCGTATACTAAATAAGTGTTTCCTAATGATACTTGTACACATTCTTGTTACAGTGCGGTTAACAAGGGCCAGATTGGTTGTGGTTGAGTCATAACTTGCCATTTTGTGGGTTACATATTTGTAAATAGGCCAGCTTGTGGTCTTAATTGGGGTCACTGTGGGAGGGGTTTGGGGTGGTGCAACAAGGTCACTCCGTTTCCCTTCTGTGGTTCTTCATTAGTCATTTTGTGAGGAAGTGCAGCGAGCGTGAAGAGGCCACAGAACGCAGTCTCTCTGGGAGAAGCTGTGGCTTCCAGGGCGTGCAGGGCTGGAGATGATTCCATGTGTCAGAACTGATCTTCCTCAAACTCGAAGGAGTTTTCCTCCCTTCTCAGAAGGAGGGAGCTGGTAAACCAGGAGGAGGGAAGAGATCCAGCTAGCAGCCCCACGTCTGTCTGTCTGCTTATATTACTTTCCTATTTATGTTTTTGTGACTTTTGGATAAGTTCTTGTTAAAATTTAGTATTCCTCCCACATTACTGTTGGGGACTTAGTCTCTAGAGTAACAGTGTTTACAGTTGCAAACTTTAAAAGATAATGGCGTCATAGGCTCCTCTCGCCATGAATGTAGTAATGCCATTATCTTGGGAGTGACTTCTCTCACAAGCTTGGGTTTGGATCCGTCTTTCTTGCTCTCCCACTTTCCACTGGGATGGCACAAGGTGACCTCTGCAAGCTGCCTGCACCAACACGTCAGGTGTCAGAAAGCACTGTGCTCAGAATGCTGAGGGATTCACTTCTCTTCTATACAAATCACCTAGCTTGAGGTCTTTCTGTTAGCACAACACAAAAAAACGGACCAAGGCAATTCCTTAACCTTTCTGCCGTCTTGTTTCTCATCTGCAAAATGGGCTAAACGATAGCACATGTGTGAAGAGTGGCTGTGTCCATCAGGCACCTTCAAACGCTAGCAAAGCAATTGTTTCCCTCTGAACTATACTGCAGGCATCTAGAGTGTTTGTTAATGGAGGCAGGAGGAAATGGGCCTTCAGAGAAATGCTTTAGTTTTGAAAACGCAACATTAGTCAAGTAGAGGAATGAGGAGGGATTAAGTAGAACAAAAGCAAAAGTCATCTATCTATCTATCTATCTATCTATCTATCTATCTATCTATCTATCTACCATCTATCTATCTATCATCTATCTATCTATCTATCTATCATCTATCTATCATCTATCTCTATCTATCTATCTATCTATCATCTATCTATCTATCTATCATCTATCTATCTATCATCTATCTATCATCTATCTATCTATCTATCTATCTATCTATCTATCATCTATCTTTCTATCTTTCTATCATCTATCTAGCTATCTCACCTTGGTCTACACACTGTGGGTGTACGGGGCTTCTTCCAATGAGGTACCTGACTCAGCTGGAGATATGAATGCGTGTGTGCAAGAAGCTACAGGGATAAGTTAGTAACCGTCATCTGCGTTGAGTTGGTATTCACAAATATTTGGCAGGTAAATTAAGAAAGCATTTCTGAAAAGAACGGTGGACTGTTGTGGATTCAAGGTTTTCATATCATAAAGGCAACTATCTGAAGCTGGGCAGAATCTCTGCAAAAAAAAAAAATCTAATTCCTGAAAAATTTGAATGACAATCATTGAAAAACTTTTCCAAAATTTGTGAAGCAAACTGAGATTCACTTAGACACCTCATAATTGAGGGCTGAGAGATGGCTCGGTGGTCAAGAGCCCCGGTTGCTCTTCAGGAGAACGATGCCGGAGTCTCGGCACCTACATGGAGGCTCACAAATCTCTATAATTCCAGTTCTAGGGCTTCCGGTGCCCTGTCTTTGGCCTTTGTGGGTACCAGGCTCACCTGTAGTATACAGACAGATATGTAGACAAAACACCCATATGCATAAAAAATACAAATTTGAAAATCTTCCTAGTAATGCACAGAAATGTGCATGACTTCTGACCCAGAATCCAGCCCTGGACTCTCCACGTCATTTCCTGTTACGGAATCTGTTGTCAGGCATGTCAAAAGGCCCCTCTCTCCAGCCTCCAGTTTGTAGCTACCATTTCATCTGGGATGGGGTAGGTTACCATTTCTTATTTTCCACAGCCCTGCATTACAGAAGTAGAGTTTTAGGCAAAGCTTGGTCAAAATGATAGAGTCTGAACTTTCTAGTCCCACCTTGAACTCCTAAGAAAAAGCTACTCTAAGGACTGAGAACACTGGGGTCTCAGTGCCCCCTCACTAACTTGCCATGTGGCGGGAGGGCTGAAGAAAGACCAGCCTTATCTCTAACCTTATCGCTAACTCACCCTAACCCTAACCTGCCCATATGCTGGAGGCCAAGGAAAGAAGACCAGCTTTACCCCCACAGCTCTCAGCAGTGAGGAGAGAATGCCACTGTGCTAGCGGCAGTTTGCTTACAACCAGCTCAGGTGCCACGGCAAAGACTTTAGCACAGGAGGAAGGAAGGTTTGCAGATATCTTCCCAAATCTTCCCAAGGGGGCTTATTTCATTTAGGGTAGAAAACTCCATGTAGGAGCTAAGGTCAACCCAACACAAGGCAATGGAGATAAATGAAAAGAAGCGGGCAGCTCCACAGTGCAAGAAAAATCATGGAGCAGAAGTTTGGTAGAAAGAATCTGTGAAAGAGGCTGCCCAGAAAGGTGTTTTCTGGGATCACAGTCAGTTCCTACATCCTGGAGGATGCACCGTGTTTAAGTGAGGATATTGCAAAGATTTCATGGACACCACTCCTTATCATGCATAGGCTACACTACCTCAGACATCTGGTCTTCTGGCCCTTCCACTCTTTCTCCTACTTCTGAGGTATTCTCTGACCCTTAGGTATAAGAGGTGTGTTGTATATGTGTCCAGTGGGATAGGTTCCCCACAGTCTATTTTCTCTGTATATTAAGCAGCTGTGGATTTCTGTGATGGTCTCCATCAACTGCTAGAAGCTTCTTCATTGAGATGTGGAAACTATAATTACCTGTATATATAAAGGTAGGCATTTAGAGAGCAGTTCAGAACATTGACTTGGTACATGGCGGTAGTAGGCTCTCCTCTAGGGTTCATGACCCCTTAGCCACAGTCAGCTGGCTAAGTTTATGGTACCAGGCATACATTCCTCCTATTAAGCAGGCCTGTTATACAGCTGTTGGTTACTTCTGAGATATAAGCGCCACTATTCCACACTTTGGTATATCTGGCTATGTTGGTCTTTGTTGAAGACTGTAGGATTTATAGCTGGGTTGGACCCTTAATTACTTTCCTCCTTTTGCAACTTGCATAGCACCTTTAGATGCTATGAGAACTAGTCAGGGAGGAGGCTTCCAGGTCAATTCTAGCTTGATTCTTTAAGTCCTTCGTCCAAAGTACGTGGTATATTCAGTGATAGGGTCTTAACTTGAGCTTCTGGGAGACATCAAGGACAATGGCAATAGTTTAAACTGTTTGGGTCTTGAGTTCCACCCGTGTCTTAAAGGGAGGTTTTCCATGCCTGTCACTGGGTTTTTGTTTGATAGCGTCTCTCAGGAGGAGCACTATCCATCCCCAGTGGCATAATTTCATTTAAATTATTCATATATTTATACCAATATGCTTGTATGTTACATGTATATTTTTAAGAAAGCATATAAGAGTGTGCTTAGTTTGGGTTTCTATTGCTGTGAAGAGACACCGTGACCACATCAACTCTCATAAAGGAAAACATTTAATTAGGGCTGGCTTATGGTTGAGACATTTAGTCCATTGTCATTATGGCAGAAGCATGCCAGTGTGCAGGCAGACATGGTGCTAGAGAGGAAGGTGAGAGTTCAACATCTGGATGGGTAGGCAGCAGGAAGGAGAGAGAGAGAGAGAGAGAGAGAGAGAGAGAGAGAGAGAGAGAGAGAGAGAGAGAGATCCACTAGGCCTGGCTTGAGCATCTGAAGCATCAAAGCCTACCTCCCAGTGATACACTTCCTCCAACAAGGCCACACCTACTCCAACAAGGCCATGACTCCTAATAGTGCCTCTCACTATGAGACTTTGGGGGCCATTTTTATTCAAATGTACACTGTATGTGTCCCTAAGCATGGATCTTGAATGGTTAGTGGCTTGTGCCTTTGGATAATCTGAAGAGATGAAGGCAACAGGGAAAACACGAGCAGGGCTGCCAGAGTCTGCAAATGGCAACGGAAACGTCTGTGGTAGCCCGAGTTTCTTCAACTCAACAAAGAAACAATCAAACAACAATGCCTAGGCAAGACTAGCATTTATAGTTGTTATAAAATTTTAAAAATGCCCAGTTTCAAAAATGAAAAATTCCACTGTGATCTTGTAGGAGAGAAAACATTATTCTGAGTTTTATTTGTAGGCATTAAGTTTTACTTTGTGCCCTAAAATCTGGTTTATTTTTCATTAGATTCCATGGAGTTGTAATGGTTTGTGCTGACCATCAACATGTCAGAATCTGGAATTACCAGGAGACCAGTGAGGAAACACCTGTGAGGGACAGTTTATGCTGACTAGGTGAGCTTCCAGGTATGCCTGGGA
Organism: Rattus rattus; assembly: GCF_011064425.1. Lineage (NCBI taxonomy): Eukaryota > Metazoa > Chordata > Mammalia > Rodentia > Muridae > Rattus > Rattus rattus. The sequence continues at coordinate 56,313,862 of NC_046154.1, forward strand.
GGGGTTATGTTAGTGAGGCTCACTCACTGGGAAGACCTACCCCTGAGGTGCCCACTGTTCCTTGGCCTTGGGATGTAGTGGAAGGCAGCAGTCATCACCCTCTGCTTCCTGATTGTGCATTCAAGTGGAGGCTGCTTCATGCTCCCACTACCGTGATGGCTCTGCTCTGATGAACTGGAACCTCAAACCCTTCCTTGGGTAGCGTTTGCCAGCTGTTATCCCAGCCGTGAAATATGGAACTGATGGAGGACAGCTGAGAAGAAGGGTATCGTACAGCTGTTGGGTGGAGTGGTCTTTACATGTTTTGTAAGGCCATTTCATCTGGTAAAACTGAACTCTGAAGTTTCCTTGTTGACGTTTTGGTCTGAATTATCTACCCATTGATTAAAATAGGGCAGTAAATATTCCCATCATTATTGCACCTGGACATACCTGAATATACATTTAGCTCTGTTTGTTTTATGACGGTGTGAAGTTCTATATAGGATCATGAAAATTTATATATGATAAATATATGAAATTCTCTGTATTTTAGAATTCACATTCTAAACTTTATGTATTGTTGAGAGATTATCTCCTTTATTAGTGAGTAGAGAACCTTTCTTGCCCTTCTTACTAACTTTGGCTGAGAGTCAGCTTTACCAGGTGGGAGTATTGCTGCCTGTGCTTCTCTGGGCTCCCACCTCCTTGGCATCCAGTCCTCCACCCTTCCACTTTCAGTGTGGCATGCCTTTTCCATCCAGGTGAAGACCAAAAATAGTTGGGTCTTATTTTTACATCTGATCTGATGATCTGTCCCTTTCAATTAGTGAGATAAGATCATTTGCATTTAGGATTATTATTGAGATGGGGTTTGCTTTAATGCTGGAGTCTGCAAAGAGCTGGTTTCTGTCTACAAATGTTTACAATGTTCCTTGTCTATGCTCACTGTGCAGAGAGATGAGACACACGTACAGATCATCATTGCCTATAGAAAAGGCATGATTTACACTAAAACGGTGAATCATGGGAAGCAGTGGGACCAAACAGGGGGCACTGTCCAGAGGCAGACCCACTAGTGAGCAAGGAAGGAGGGGACTAGGTTGAGAACTAAGACGTCTCCATCTGGAGGGCGTTTACTATGTGAGACAGGGTTCAAATTAGGTCATTTGATGGAATGATGCTAAGCTAGTTTAAACCTGGGATATCGCTCTGTACTCTTCACCAGCAATGAGGGGCCATTTGAGGAACTGAGGTAAGTAAGACATGGCCAGACTCTGCTCACTCTGGGAGCTTGGTGCAAGGTGGACTAAACCAGAGGCTGGTTCAGGACTGAGGTAGTAATGCATAAGATCAGTGCTGAGATCTTAACCCAGGGGTCAGCATCCGGATCAGGAAGATGGAGGGGGTTTGCTGTAACTTCTAAACGAACTTGTAAAGGCTGTTGGTGACTGGACTTAGGGGCGGGACAAAGAAGAATGGGGAAAGCTGTGTGAGTTCTAGGTTATAAAAGGAGCTGGGTAGCAGTAGCACAATGTCATCTGGAGAGCAGAGGGAAAGAACAAGGTTTCAGGGAAGACAGTGTATGTGGTGTTCTGCCTGCTCACTTCCAAAGCTCTGTAGGAGAAGATGGAGGCCTTCGTGACTCTGTAGATGTTTCGGGCTGGAAGACAGATCTAAAAGTCAGTGACATTCAGAGTTGGTGCTGCATGTAGGATGAGACCAAGGATTCTTTTTCTGTTTACTATCTATTCTTAGTGCCTAAGATGATAAGCAACACATCAATGTTTGACAACATTTGCCAATTAGGCAAATTTATAATGATCTCTTCGTGTGAGGGACTGCACCTATGAATGTGTTAAAATGGGATTGGTCAAGACAATGACTTCATATGTAGGCAGTAAAAGAAAAGCTTTCAAGGTTCTGACTTTCATTTGCTTTTTGGAAGAGCACACGAATTACTACTATTCCCAAATGAAAGGCTAGAAATCCAGTCAGGAAAGAGGTAAGTAGCCTTCCAGAGTTTCCAGGATAGTAAGCAGCAAAGCTAGGATTTAAACCTCAGGCTTTGTTCTGCCTTTGCTATTGCTTTCTCAAATTATTTTTGTTTTAAATAAGACCTTTAAAAAGCAATCAATAAAAAGTTTTAATGTATAAATATTATAACTTTTCAGGTTACTTAATTTCCAGGTATTTTGGAAATGTATTGCACCGTTTAACTCCTAGAATGCGCAGTCACATTACAGGCGAGCCTGAGTATTAGTGCCTTTATAAAACAATCTTCAGCTATCATCTCTTTTGTCCCAGTATTAAGTTTGCCTTTAGTCTCCTGGAGCATCTTTTAAACTACATGTAAGTGTGTGTTGAACAGGTTTTTAAATTTGTGAAGTTTTCCTCAGATAGTTAACATTACGCTTGGGATATTGTGTGTGCATGACGAATGTTTGCTAATTGGCTACATGAGAGACCGAAGAACAGACTATATTCCTCACTCTACCAACATCGGGCAAATAGAGCATTAGTGTGGACCATGCACTTCCCTTTTTCTTCGAATTTTCAGTCTAACAAGGAAACCAAAATAATGTCTTCTCATTGCGTATAGAACCTGGCACGGAGATGTGCTGGCCACAGGTCCTTTACTGGATGCCACTTCTGTGCGACAACAAGAAAGCCTTGTGCCTCACTGTTTTGCATTACCCCAGTATCCAGAAACCTTGCAGAGGGGCTCTGTCTGTCTAAGCCTGGAGAAAGCATTGCACACATCTCCCCCAAAGCTAGAGCACAACACGGACGCTTGCCGAGCTCATGCCAAGATCAGAATCCCCTGGGAATGCCTTAACGACTCTCCAGCCTAACTTCCATTTTTTGATGTAATGGGATCTAGGCCTGTTCACAGCATCCTCCTAAGCCCCTGTTTTCTAAAGCTTGATTCCTATTTGTTCTTGCTTTTTATTTATTTAGGAATAAAGTCAACATTAGGAATCATTGTAGCATACGGTTAGAGTTCGCTGTGGGGGGCGGGGTCTCCATTTCTCCGTCATGTGGCAAAAGTGCGGCAGCTGTAGTATCTCGTTACAGAGCTTCACTTTATTTAATAAAAAAAAAAAAAAGTACGGCTCTGCTTAACAGAATTATCCTCGTCCCCGCACTCTCTCACAAAACCTGATGTGCGGTTTCAGTGTCGTTCCCATAATAGCTCTCGATGGTTCGCATGTGATATTAGTTAGCCTCAGAAACTGCTTTCAATTCTGTCGCTTCAGATTGTATTTTCACTGTGGGCCATTAGTCACCAAATGTTGACAAGCATTTGTAAGGATGCCATCTCTCCCTTTGTTTATATGCAAGTGCTGCAACTAAAATGATTTATTTATGCTTTAATTAAAATTTGTGGATAGACCGGTGATTTTTAGCAGTGACTTTTCTAATTTGTGGGCTCAAGAAAGGAAAAAAAATCAATAAACTGATACCATTTATGTTTTTATAGTTACCCCGGGCATTTATAATGCAGACCTGCCATTCACCTGCAGTCTCACTCCGAGGAGAGCGATCCTCTCCACATAAATCTCGCCCAGAGGCCGAGGGGGGTCTATATTTCAGAGTCCCTTCCCTGCGTCAGCTCTAAGTGAGATGTTGCACGCTCTCTAGCCTCATGGCTTTTGTGGCAAGGCGCAAGGCTAAAATGAATATTGAAAGTAAATTGATGGACTGTAAGTTTTATAATACTTGATCCAATCTGTACCAACTGCTTAGAATTTTAATAATTTAAACGCATTGATTTTTGGTTCCTGCCTATATCGCATGTTCCACGTTAAAAATGTACCCCACAGGGTCTTTGGAAAGAACATACCCCAAATGCCAAGCTTTTATGGGAACTTAATATATTCAACATTGCAGGTGCATAAATCTCCATGAAATTGCACCGAGTTAATGCATTTACTGGTGCACACAATTCAGTAACTACTTTGTAAAAGTCTAAATAAAGATAGATAGGACAGGTAGATAGGGAGAAATAATGAGTAAATGTTCCAACGTATATTAACAAGATGAGGTTATCGCCTCCACAGTCTCTCAGTCTAACTGGAAAGGAATGCATTAATTTTGGAACTGTTGGAGATGGTTTTAATTGCCGATTTTCAACGTCTTGGGAAAATGAACTGTTTTTGCAGTGTCTTCTGGACTCAAATTATCAACTCTCAGAGTCAGGCTTGGGGACGTGTGGGTAGAGTGACGACATGGGAGGTGGGAAGAGAAATGCTTGGGTTTTGCTCACCATTTTGGCCCCTGAGATAAGGGTCCGAGTGACAAGGGAAGCTTGTTTGATTCCAGTTTCTCTTACAAAAGCTCCCATTCAAGTTCCGGCAGTGCCCAGCGCCTCTCCTTGGAATGGTATTTTCCAAAGCCCCCGCAAACACTCACACTCATGTGTGCGTCGTGCCCCCTCCCTCCCTGTCTGGCTCCCCCATCTTGCCTTTGGTCTTTGCAGTTCAGCTCTGGGAACATTCGGGTCAAGTTTTCACTGTGGCATGTTGGAAACACCCGGACACATTTTACGAAGAAGACAGAGTCGGGTGCTTTCTTAGGAGCGGATGATCTGTGTCTGTGGAGATAATAATTCACTTCTTGGGAACTCTCTAACCACAGCCATCAGTGGGACTTTTCTGATGACATCCGACACCGACTTCCATGTTACAAACACAAACAAGTGTAAAAACCCTCCGCTCATTTTTAAATTGAATTGCTTTATTGTCGAATTTTGTAAGACCTTTCTATGTTTTAAATGTATGCTCCTGATCGACTACATGATTGGCAATTTCGTTTTTATGGTTATCTACTTTGAAGCCTGGGAGTTTTATATTATTTTGAGATTTAAACTTTTATTAATTTATATTTCGCTGTTGTTGTTATTGCTTGTACCTTACGTCTTTCTTATATTTAGAAAGTATTATCTAGTTTAAAGTCACAAAGCATTTACTTTCACTTTATTCTAACATAGTCTTACTTTTAGCTTCTACATTTAGGTCTATAAAGATTTTTGTGGTGATTTTTGCACACGGTATGAAATGGGTTAGGGATGGGGATTCAACTGTGTCCATTCACCGTGGCTCTCTAGTTGTTCAAGCATTAGTTTTTGAAATAATCATCGCTCCCCCACAGAGTTGTCTTGAGCCCATTTCTGGAAGTTGAGGGATTATAACTGAAGGAATTTATTTCTGGACTTTGATTTCTATTTTATCTCTATACATTCCTCTTTTCACTGGCACTGTGCTGTGCTCATCATGACACTTTCAACATACATTTTCAAAAATAAACTACGAGTTCTGTAACTTTGAACTTGTTTTTCAATATTTATTAAGGTTTCTGCATTTCTACATACATTTTACAAACATGATTTACAGGTGAAAATGTATCTGAGATTTTAATAGGAATTGTATTGCTACTGTGGAAGAGTATTGCTATTATAATAATATTAAACTTTCCAACCCTAAACATAGAATATTTTTCTGTTTATTTGGACTTTCTTTAATTTCTTTTTTTCTTTTTTTACATTTTTATTAGATATATTTCTTTACTTACATTTCAAATGTTATTCCCCTTCCTGGTTTCCTGTCTATAAGCCTCCATTGCCTCCACTCCCTCTCCCCAATACAGGTATTTCCCCCTATACATCCCTTTTGCCCCACCACATTCTCCTGCACTTTAATTTCTATTGTGTTTTATACTTTTCATAGCATCTCAGTTCTTTTCATGAACTCATCCCACAGCAGATCATTTTAATACACAGTTTCAGTAACCAATAGGTGCCCAGACCAAGAATAAAGTCAGAAAACACATAAAAGATATAAATTAAATAATTTAAAATTTAATATAATGACTGTATGTGGAACTTGCTAATCCATAATTACAAAGCACATATATTTTTCAAGCGCGTTTCGAATGCTACCTGTGGGTATCGCTTTATAATATGTCCTTAGACTTCATTCTTCAACACTGTTTCCAGCTCGTTTGGTTAGTTATGTGTTTGCCACTTTCCAAATGAATAGATGTAGTGGCTGGGATTGTCTCGGCTCTCTTGGTCATGTTGCTCACTGGTTTGCAAAGGTAGGTGCTCCTGGACTCATTTGTCCCAGGCAGGAACATATCACACACACCCTTTCCCTCAATTCATTCTTTGATTTCTTTTGACAGTGTTTTGGGGTGTGGTGGCTCTGTTCTTCTTTCCTTGTGTTTCACATAAATATCGTAGATGGGTTTTAGAAATGTGGGTTTCTGCATTGTTGCTGCTGTGTCAGAGGACTATGATTCTTTGCACACAGAATTTGTGTTCAGGGAACCTCAGCTCTAATCTATAATGCTCCACTCAGCTACCTTTTCCATTTCTGTGCACACAATCAAGTTGTCTGTGAATAGTATTTTTCTTTCTTTATGGTGTTTAGTCTGTCTTTCGTCTTATGTTAAACACTAGAACCTCCCAAATGACATTGGGTAAAGTTCTTAATAGCACAGATTTTATTCCCATTTCAGAAATAGTCTTTTAATATTTTACCAGTAAATAGGATATCAACGTTAAGTTGTTTTGCTTTGTTTTAAAGAAGAATTTTAAATGATATTAGGATGATCTTATCCCCAATTTTCTACTTTTCATTCATGTGTTATCACAAGTGGGTGTAGGAGTTTATTAGCATTTCTACTAGAATAAACTCAACTTGGTCTTCTTATATTTCACAAGGGGATTTTGTATTTATGTTCGCAGGGAAGACAATCTAAACAAGACTTTAGAAGTTAGAACGCTACAAGCTGATGCCTGGGGAATTGTTTGATATTCTATGAGGACATTCTCTATGCATAAACTCTTTAACTTAGTATGTGAAGGTCAAGGCGGCTTCTCAAAAAAGAAAGAACTTACATTAAAAGGTTAGCAAGAGTGACCCAGCTGATGGTAACAGCAGTCAGCAAGAAAACAGCTTCCGGGCAGAATAAAGAACACAGGCAGGCACTGAAAGATGGGAGGGCGCTTCTGTGCTCCAGGAGTTGAATCCTGAGTGGATCTCTAAAACAGGATGAGTTTCACCTGTGAAGGAGGAGAGGCGACATGGATATTTTCTGGGGTAGCCTTTTTACTTCCTGTTTAGTATCAATAGCCAATATTGATAACTGATGTGGCCACCGATGACAATGCAATTCCAGTTTTGCGACTGTCCCCTGTTCCTAGCAGCCCAGCAGCTCTATAGAAAAGCCTTAGACTAGGTCAGCATAGAAGAGGATGGCGTCTCTGCTATCCCTGTAAGAACCACTCTGGTGGCCCAAAGGCTACAGAACTTCTGTGCGGTGTGATGGACATTCCGGAAATAGACAGCAGTGACAGTTGCACAACGGTATAAGTGCAAACAACACTCTTGAGTTATACATGTCAAATTGATTGAAGTGGCAAATTTTGTTATTTTAATTTTTTACAATGTTAAGCTAATCCAGCAAAGTTTCTATCATTTTATACTTGAATAAATTATGTAATTTTATACTTGAAAAGAGTAAATTATGCAGTATGTGAATTGTACCCCAGAGTGTTGTCAAGAATGGAAAAAGATTTGAATAGGTATTTCTGCAAAGATGTACAAATGACCACAAGTACCTGTAGACACTCTGTAGCATTGACCTTTAGGGAAATAAAACAAAGGCACAATAAAATACGACTCCACATACAGAGACGGCTACTTTTCTTTGGCTGTAATAAAACACCATGACCTAAATGATGTAGAGGAAAGGGTCTCCTTGGTTTAGGGCTTTCAGCGGTAGTGTCCATGACTGCCTGGAGGCATGGCAGCAGGTGGCTGGAGCAAGCAGGTGAGGTCACATCTTTAACCAAAGGCAGAGAGCGTAGAGAGTGAGCCGGACATAGAGTGAGGGTGTAAGTGTTTAAAGCTCACCTTTAAGTACAATTCCTTAAACTTACGCAACCTCCCTAAACAGTGCCCCCAACTGGGGGCCAAGCATTCGGATACTCACACCGATGGAGACAGGTTTTCTTCACATCACCACAGATGGCTGTAATTAGAAAGCCCAAAGCGAATGCAAGACAACCGTGTTGACAAGATGGGGCAAAATGGAGGCGTATTTTTGGGCAAATTCGAAGTCAGGCAACCTGTATAGAAAACAGTATAGCAGTTCCTAAAATGATACTCAGAGTTCCCATTTGGCCCAACAATTCCACTGCTGGGCACCTCAAATAAGTTAAAGCATATGTTCCTATGGAATCCTCTACACAAACAGCCATGACTGTATTAGTCATAAGATCCAAAACTGAAAAAACAACTTCAAATGCTCATACACTGGTAAATGAATAGATAAATATGGGAAATCATAAAACTGAAGGCATCTGCCCATAAAAATGACCAAAGAACTTAAGCTTAGATAATATACAATGGATGAACATTGTTCACACCGTTAGGTGGGAAATGCCTTAGTGCATGGTTCTATGGATATGAAAGGACAAGAGTTGGTAAATTCATAGAGATGCATAGATTAGAGGCTTCCAAATGCATGCTGTGGAGAAGGAACGGTTAGCAAAACGTGTTGTTTGGAGGGCAGTGATAATATCCTCTAAAATTAGATAGAGGATAAATTAATGGTTATATTGTATACATTAAATCAAATTATAGTGTATGAAGTGTCTTAATGAGTTACTTATTGAAAATTCCCCAATATTAACATGGTTGAGAACCTATAGTTGGGCACCTCTTAGGCCCCATGTGTGAACTTACTGTTATTATTTTGAGAGACGGACATAGTATCGAACTGTGCTCTAAATTTCCATCTCTCTCCACACAGATTAGTGTAGCCCTTAGACCTCCTCAGAGAACTTTCTCTGTGCAGATGGCTAGTGCAGAAACTCACAACTTGTATACGTGCAGATGGTAAAGGTGAGGGGATTGTGTGGTCAGGGATGTTTAGATTACACCTGTCATAACAAAGTCCAAGAATGGAGTTGTGTGAGGAGAATTCTGAGTGCTCGTGAGAAAACTCCAAGAATACAAGACAGAGATGTTGTGGCTTCACTTTCTTAAAAAACACAGAATTGTTCTTGAATGTGCTTTTTTGTCCCTCCCAGATGAAATGAATAGGCGTGAGATTGCTTCAGATGATTCACTACAACTGGCTATTGTTTGTTTAAATGACTTTATGGAAACACATGTTTTTATAATGTGTAGCTTATCCACAACATGCAGTTTGCCCCCAACATGTGGCTTAGCCTATTGATTGAATCTTTCCTCATGCAACTCTTAACTTTTAGAGTATGAATTGTCTGATGCTCTGAATAAAGTTGGCTATTTTGTAAGACTTTAGTCCACCTCACTTTTAGGTTCCACTCTCCTAGGTTCACACTGTCAATTAGCATGGTAAACAACACACACACACACACACACACACACACACACACACACACACACACACACACACCCACTCCACAAGGCTCAAGGACTTTCTTGGAAGATGGGGAGGAAAAATCCAGAGGCTGGGGACTACTGAACATCACGGGACTGTCCATTCCTGCCTTGGTTACAGTTTCTACACTTGGTTACAGTGATAAAAACACTTTGGACAAAAGTGACTTGGAGAAGAAAGAGTTTATTTCAGCTTTCAGGTTCACATCACAGTTTATCATTAAAGGATAATCAGGGCAGGAACTTGAGGCGGGAACCTGGGGTAGGAACTGATGCAGAGGCCATGGAGGAGTGATGCTACTGGCTTGCTTCTCATCATTTACTCGCCTGCTTTCTTATGGAACTCCGGACTACCAGCCCAGGGACATAATGCCTTCAGGGATCTGACCCCTCCCACATTAATCATCGAACAAGAAAATGTATCGTAGACTTGCCTACAGGAAAATCTTATGGAGGCATTTTCTCAATTTAGAGATCCACTTTCTAACCCATTCACTCTTGTGCCAACTTGATACAAAACTAGCCAGTACTGCTGATGGACTCACAGTAGCTCTGATTGCCTTTTCAAGACCTTCACAAGATCAAGCCAGTCAATATTTTGCCATGGAAAGCCCCAACCCCTACTCAAGGAGATGTCAACAGTTGATGGTTTCCGGGAAAGGGGAGTTAGTTTTCTTCATGGGTGTGGTCCCTCATAGGTTGACCATGTTAAGTGGATAGCCCCACATCCATGAGTTTGTGAGCAGGACTAGTAATTACACTTGGGGAGGTTGGAAACCCACCAAAAAAGACATGATGTTGGGAGGGGTGAGGAGGTAGAGAGTTAACTGTGTGTATGTATGAACTCCTCAAAGAACTAATAATAGTATGCCAAAAATAAAAATTAAATTAAAAACTAAATTATATCCCCCAAGTGAGGCTGTCTGTTTATCAAACTTCTAGAGCAGTTTTGCTTTGCTGACACTGAAAATAGGTTATTAGAATCAAAAGTTGAATCACACTGTCTTCCTGGAAGAACAGTCCTTTCCTTATAGGAAACACTCCTCCTGTGTCTTGCCTTGCTGTGTATTGTGTCTGGCACTGGTGCAGCTATGTCCTTGCTGTCCTTTCCTTCTTGAATGTCTCAAAGGCACATTGTGAAATATACGGTTCCAAGACTGATGTTATTAGAGACAGAGGTAGAGACTTGGAGAAGTCCTTGGGTGATCGAGTGCCTGCCCTTGTAGGCATGGCACAGTTCTGGACCCTTTGTCCTCTTTTGATTTCATGGCCCTGAAGCCAGTAGTTTCGCTCCACGTAAGTTCTAACCATGTTATCCTGCCTCACCCAAGACCCTGAGGCAATGCGTCTAGCTAATTATGAACTTGGAGTTCAAGAACTATAAGCCAAAAATAACCTTTTTCTCTTCATAAGTTAGTGGTGCCAGGTATTTTATTATAATGATGGAAAGATGTTTAATATCATCCTGTGTCTTTTGATTAAGTTTGTATTGTATTTATTCCCATACTTTGTTCTGAATTCTTCTAGTTCCTTAGTGTAACAGTTTGGATCCATAATGGATACTAAAGACTTATGTGTGAAGGCTTGGTTCCCAGCTGATGGTGTTATTGGAGATGGAAGTGATTTGGGGAGGTACGGTCTAGTTAGTAGATGCAGACCATTGGAATATGCTTTTGATAGGGATGTGTTTCTCTCTGTCTCTCTTTCTGTCTCTGTCTCTTTCCCTATCTCTCTCTCATGTTTATCTCTGTCTCTGTCCCTCCCCTTTTCTCTCCCTCCCTTCCTTCTTCCCTCCCTCCCTCCTTCCCTCCCTCCCTCCTTCTTTGGGTTTTGGTTGCTATGGGATGAACAGCTTCATTTTACTATCCGCCCTTTACTATGGTGTCTACATCATCGGAAACCTAAAGTGACTGGCTGCATAACCATGTACTGAGACCTCTGAAGCTATGAGCCCAAGGAAACATTCCCTGCCTTCAAACCGTCTTCAACATATAATGCACTATTGTTATTTTCACTTTTACTCAATCTTATCTCCTCCTCCCTCCATCAACCTCCCCCCAAATCTCTTTTCCACATTCTTGACTTTTTGTTGTGTTTTGTGACCCAATGAGTTTAATCAGGGCCACGTATGTGACTGTGGGTTTGGAACTATCCACTGGAGCCCGACTGACACCTCAGTGGGTGCACAACTCTCACTCTCCCTAAAGCTATTAGCCGATGCTTCAGCCGTGAAGACTTTCCGCTAAACATCTCATTTCTATGGTGTTCTACGCATGCTTCATGGGGCCTAGCAAGCATGAACTGAACCCTCCGAATATATAAGATCAAGTGTACCCTCCTGAAGGTTGTTTCTGTCCAGTATTTTCATCACTATGGTGAGAAAGTACTAATACAACACTGTATTAAAACACTGTTTTAGAAGGAGAGCAGAGAAGTGAGTGCTCCCTTTGCTAGCCTGGGACTGTCCACCTTGTAGACAACAATGGGCATCCTTACCCTCTTTCCTATACATAAAAATGCCTGTTTGATGAGGCACTACCCATGTAGTTTTTCTTTTAGACAGTGCTTCTACCTCTCCTTTCTTCCCTCATTTCTGTGTGAAATCACTTTTTTTGTGTGTGTGCTTGAGAAACATTTTGAATACTTTGATGTCTAAAATTGTTTTCATTTTGCCTTCATTTTGAAGTAGTTGATTCTTGAACATCACAGACAGGATTCAGGACATACTAACCTAAATATGTGACCTAGAAAGAGACAGAAAGAGCACTCTGGCTTTCTGTTGTTCTTCCATCAAACAAGTCATAGAGTCTCCTTTCAGAGACCTTCTCTATTCTCCCAGAGGAAGAACCAGGCCCTGTGTGAAAGGGGAGGTTCTGGAGAAGGCTCTGAATGGACAGGCCTGGCTTTCCTCCAGCCTCTCCCCAGTAGCCCAATACCTGCTTTGTTGATAGTATTTTCTCCATAACAGTGTGGGCCTCATCAAACAGCCTAAGAACTTTCATGCCTCACTGTTCCTTCAAGTCTTTATTTTCTTATGAGAGATTCCAATAACTAAATTTGTATGTTCTTCTCTGACTGCTTCTTTTTTTCTTTGGTGCTGGGATCAAACCCATGGCTTTGCACACAGTAGGTAGTCAACAGGATCCATGAGCTGATTCCTCAGTTTCTTTGTTGTGTGATCAGAGACTCTGCATGGAAGTCAGGAAAAACAGATCTTTTTCCTTACACCAGTTATAGCTCCTCAAATTTATTTTATTTTCAAAATCTGGGTCTGTTTCATTTATAAGCCACACCCTATATATGAAACAAATTCTTATAATGTATAATATACCACACAGCACTTTCGAATTGTCCTGCAATGGACCCACTGTGATGAATCCCCAGAAAGCTTGCCAGACACTAGATAGAGCAGACCACTGATATGGGCCTTAGCGTCCTGACCATAGGCTAAGTCTGAGACAAGTCTGAGCCCAATAAAGGAAACAGAACTCAGAATGCTCATGTTACAAGAACATGACTGAGTCAATGTCTCCTGACATGTAAAATTGCTGATCTGCCTTAGTGGTCAGAATTGGAATAGAACTGGCTGGAGTCAATATAGTGGAACGATAAAGTTCCAAAATTCACTTCTACTTTTGGCATTTACCAAGTGCTTACTCAGTGACAGGTGGTCAAAATGAGAAGGTGAGGTGTTCATATACCATTTCCCTCCCATGTGTAATTGAGCATCTCTCCATTTCCTACCTCCAACTGTCTGCTCAGCCAATATTCCACATGACCATGTGCATCTCATCCGCTCTGAGATTCTTACTCAGGCTATAGTCAAGGACTGGGGTTTTTTACTTGAGTATTTCTTATGTACTTTGGCAAAATTGTTTTGTTCCCCGACAGTTTTCATTCAACAACCCAGTGATTTCTGTTCTTACTAGGATATTCATTGCAGATACTATTCCATGATGGTCTTGATGAGTGTTGCATTGTTGTTCATATGTTTTAAGCTCTTCCAGTTCATTCTCTGATTCCTTCAACCTGACTGGGGTCTTTTTTTTTGCTTTTATTCAACAACCAGTGACAGGAAGATACTATTCGTGATGGTCGGGTGTTGCATATGCTACTGCCTTGCTTTTTGCCCACTGACAGGAAGTGGGGCATATTACCAGCCCTCACCCAGCTTCCCTTGAATCCTTGGACAAAAGACATACACTCAGTTTGTTTCTTGGCACAATGACTGGGTGTTGATATCTCCAACCTGGAAAGTGTGTCCTTACAAATTTATTATCTCCATCTCTCCATCTGCCCTAAACTTCAGTGGCTAGTCCCACGTAAGCCCTGTCAAACATGTCTGGCCACCCACCTATAGTGGCCACAGACCCCAGCTCTGCTCCCGCCCCCAAGACCTCTCATGGTTTCTGGGTTCTTCTCGCTCTATCATAGAAAACCCCTCTCCCCTTTCTTGTGTGGACCCACAAGTCCTGCCTGTACCTTCCGCCCAGCAATTAGCCCCTGCTTTCTTTACTGACAAATCAATAACCAATTGGAGAACAGGACCTTAGCACCGGAACTGCCCACTTCAAAAAAATGATTATCTAGAGCTGGAATTACCTAGTAGACAGAGCTCTGGGCATGTCTGTGAGAGTTTCTAGATGAAGTCAACTAATGTGACCCCCATGAAGGAAAAGGAATACACAAGCTGAATGAAAGTAGCCGCTGTCTTTCTTTGCTGACTGCAGATGCAAGATAAACAGCTGTTCCAAGATTCCACATGCCATGATGGACAAGAGCCTCAAACTGAACTATCAGGAACCCTTCCTGCCTTAAGGTACTGTTCTCTGTCATTTTGTCACAGCATGGAGAATGGTCACTGGAAATACTCTTCTAGGTTCTGGAGGTAAGAGGCTCTGCCACAGCAGGACGCTACAGAAGAGAGCATGCGTCTAATCTCCTGCCAGATGGTGATAAGGCTAAAAAAGAGGGACCCTGGTGTCTGTGTCCTGGCAAGTGCGTGCAGCAAAGTCCTCAAAGATGGGAAGCCTTCAAAGCAAAGAGCTCAGTGCAGTGGACTGGAAAACCCAGACAGAGAAGCCTGTGCTTGCAGAGAGCTTCCAATGCGAGCAATCTTGTTTCACTCAAGAAAGATCAGGGAAGGGCTAGGAGAACATTCAGCTGAGGTGGTGCTTGCTGAGCAAGTATGGCTGTCAGGTTTTGGATCCCCAGAGCCCACATAAAAGCCTGGCTTGTATGACAGCTGCCTATAATCCCAGCACTTGGGAAGCAGAGACAGGGGATCCCTGGGGCAAACAGGCTGTCTAGATTTGCAGAATCTGGGTTCAGTGAGAGACCCTGTCCCCAGTATAAACTGGAGCATGGTTGGAAAAGACTCAATATTAACATCTGGCCTATATGAACATATGCACCACACACATAAGAATAAGGATAAACTTATGCACAACACACATACACTATACACACATATACCTACTGCATACACATACATACACTAATATACCTACTGCATACATGATACATACTCATATACCCACCAGCACATGTCAGACACATATCCATATACTGCCCATACAGCACATACACACACACAGACACACACACAGACACACACACAGACACACACACACAGATAGAGAGAGAGAGAGAGAGAGAGAGAGAGAGAGAGAGAGAGAGAGCCTGAGAGGAACTGAAGTATAGCAAGCAAGGAGCAAGGTGGGGAGGGATGGCAGGAAATGAGGTCTGTCTGATCGATCATCTGGTGAAGGGGTGCAGGTAGGGGTCATTTTGGCTTCTGTTAGGAGACCTTATTAAGTGGATTGATATTTTAACGATTTTGATATTTTAACTAACATAATTGTTTTATTTTGATGGGGCTTCATATTCATTAGTTTTAAGCTCTGAACATGGATTTATTTTAAAATATACCCCTAGGAATTGAACAGGGGTTCCCAGTCTCCCCACCACTGGCTCTCTCTGCTTTCTGTTTTGTTTTTGTTTCTGTTTTTGTTGTTGCTACTGTTTTCTTTACAGTAGTCATTCCACATGCATCAGGGGTCTAATTGGCCTAAAGTATGAAGCATCCTATAACATGTAGACACATATTTGTTCTCTCTGCTTGCTACGAGGACACAATAACCAAACACACAAAGATGCAGGATTCAGCACCCTGCCTAGCACTCACCAGCCACTCAAGTTTTACACTTGTGTCACCAGATCATCGGACAGGGGAGAATAGAGATGGCTCCCTCTATGAACCCTAGATTGGCTCATGTGAGCATATTGGGTAGCAAGCAAAATGCCTGATGTCTTTTACCCCAACAACGGATTGGGTTTGAACATAGATAATAAGTGTGGGACTACTCCAGGGAGAGTGGGGGCAGAGCTTGGAAGTTTGTGGGAGGGGCAGAAGGCAGAAAGTATTCCTGACAGAGCCACTGCAAGATTCCAGAGAGACATGACGAGAGCCCATCCCCTGCACACATATTTTCCCCATTGTACTCTTTGCCTCTTCACTCTGGACTATTTCCTTGGCTATGCAGATACTTTCCAGACAGCTTTTATTTGTCTAATTCTACTTGGGCTTTTGGGCTCATATCCAAAGGTCAATACCTGGACTCCTGTCTTCATAGTTGCCCTCTGTTCTCTTCTAATAGTTTTGACCATCTAGCTCTTACATATAAGTCCTTAATCCATTTTGAGATTGCTTTTGGACTCTTCCGTGTGTGGATAGCCAATTATTCCGACACCCTTTATCAAATAGATTATCTTTTCCCTATGGGTGTTTTGGGCACCTTTGTTGAAAGTCAGTGGACTGTAAATGCCTGGGCCTATTTCTGGGCTGACTATAATTTAGTTGGTCCATGTGTCTGTTTTTATGTAATACCATGCTGATAAGGAGAATGAATGTACAAAATGCGTCTTACGTCAAAGTAAGGCAATAAAGTGAAGGTCCGTCTAAACAGGCTGTGCTCAAAATAAGGCAGAAACGGCAATCCTGGCACAAGAGAAAACTGCTCAAGATCAGGAATCTCCAGATGAATCCTAACAAAAATGCCTGAGAGCTGTCACCCTGCTGCATGTGGAATGGCTACTGTGAAGAAAACAGCAACAACAAAAACCCCACAAAGCAGGGAGAGTCAGTGGTGAGGAGACCGGGAACCCCTGTGCACTGTGGGTAGGACAGTAAATTAGCACAGACATTTTACAAAACAGCATGGGGGGTGTGTGTTCCTGAAGGAGCTAAAAACAGAACCACCATATGATCCAGCCATTTTTCGACTGGGCATGTATTCAAGAATTATGAAATCGATATGTCAAAGAGATCGTTATAAATTATCTTTATATATTTTTATATAACAGAGCGCGACCCAGCTTTATGAAAGAAAGATATCTTGTCATTTGCAGCACCGGGGAAGGACGTGGAGGATATAATCCTGGTTAGAAGACACGTGGCCTAGAAGGATAGATAACTGTTGATCTTTCACATATGGAATCTGAAATCACTGAAGTCATTGAATGGCTGAGTGGTGGTTCCGGAGGACGAGGGTAGGGAGCTGGAGATAAACGGGATGATGGGAGTCTGGCCTTGCTCACTGTGGGAGGAGGGAAGTGGAATATTTTAGGAGATACTGATAGTCCTTGCTAGGAAGAAAGAGAGAGTGTGACCGTGACACTTTGCCCTTTGTAAAATGCTCTTTTTGTGCCTGCTAATCTTGCTTTCATCCTGAGAGTCTTAGATCCACCCTCACCCTGGAGCTGATTCCCCTCATGCTCCCTCAGTCACTCCCTAGCTTTTCTGGACAGATGCTTTTTCTCTTCCAGAAGGACACCAAAGGCTGCAGACCTTTCTTATGCCTGCCTCCTCGGCTATATGCACGCCTCCCCTGCCACTGTGCTCCTCAAACAAATTGGTTAAATCCCCAGGTGCTTCTTCTGTTTTCTCTAGCAACCATTCATTCTTCGCAATTACAAGATCCTGCTGTGAACACCAATCCACATTCCCTTAACATGGGAACAGCATGTGCCGGTTGTAGGAATGCACCCCACTGTCCAGACTTACTGTTTCAGGATTATGGTTTCTAAGAGAGATGGCTCTGGTGTTTGGTAACCTGCCTTGAGGATATTGTGTAGACTTCGCCTTTGAAAACTTGTTATTTATTGATTTTTAATATTTACGGGAGATCTCACCACAAAATGTGCAGAAAACAGAAAAGGCCTGGTTTTAAAATGGGATAGAGAGTGACCCTAATAATTAAGCCAACTCCTTCAGGTAGTACATCCGGCCTGCCCACTGGGACTCTCTTGTGTGTAAAATACTATTCAAGAAAGTACACCCCTATCAGCCATGCTGCTCCAAGCAGGGGCACACATTCTTTTCAGGATGCTCCATGAGGACAGTAATGCCTGGAGAGAGAGGAGACAGAACCAAAACTGAAGGATGGGAACTGTGAGAGGAAGCAGAGTGCCCCTGCCCAGACCGGTGCCTCTGTGCCTTTTACTTTCGATCTTTAGTGTTGGCTCAAATTCTGACACTCTAGGAGCTAGAGGGTCTAGAAACATCCATCTATCTGCTATGCTGGTATCTGCATGCTGTGTGGTAGACACAGCATGCATGGGCTGCAGGACTAGAAAGTTCCATGTTAACACCATTACAGCTAAGAACACCAGCAGCCGCCATCACAAGGGCAAACATGTAGAGTCAGCTGTTTGCCAGGCACTGTTCTAAACACTTTATTCAGGCTAACCCATCTAATTCTCAAAACAAAACAAAACAAAACAAAAGCAAAAACCAAAAAAACCAAAACAAACAAAAATCCCTAAGAGCACTTGGAAGGCAGAAGCAAGTGGATCTCTGTGGTTTGAGGTCAGCTGTGTCTGTATAGTGAGCTTCAGGGCAGCTAAGGCTACATAATGAGACCTGTCTTAAAAACAAAACAAAACAAAACAAAACAACAACAACACAGATAACTCCTACGAGAAAGTACTATTACATCTCCATTTTAAAGAGGAGAAGTTGAGGCCTGTTTAGTCAGCTGTACATGGTTGAGACAGTGAGCAGTGGAAGCATCAACAGTTCCCTGGAGCAGCTGGACTTTAACGTCATTGTTTAGTATTTTGCCCAAAAGCCACACACCTGGGGCAAGTCCTGGACGGTCCTGGAGTTTGTTACCCCAGCTCTGAAATAGTGATAATGGTACCGGCTTGGCAAGGTGATTTCGAGGGTTCAGGTCGCAAGTATTTAGTAAATCATAGTGGTTTAGAACAGTGGTTCTCAACCTCCCTAGTACTTCCACCCTTTAATACGGTTCCTCATTTTGCACTGACTCCCAACTATAAAATTATTTCTGTAGTTACTTCATAGCTGTAATTTTGCTACTGTTAGGAGTGGTAATGTGAATATCTGTATTTTTTTTTTTTGATGGTCTTAGGTGACTTCTGTGAAAGGGTCATTTGACCCCCAAAGGGGTCACAATCCATAGGTTGAGGATCACTGGTTTAGAGGAAAGATTCCTGAGTGGAAAGGTCTCTGAGCAGGTTTTGATTGTATGCAACAGGTGAAAATGGAGTTTCCTGAAGTGATATCGGACATCTGAGATCGCCACAGTTTAGCTTGCAGGACAGTCTCTCAGATGAAGGATTTCCTGCAGGACACTTATGGGAGAGTGTTCTTGGTAACACACAGCATGGTGGAGTAGGAGAAGGAGATGTGAGCAGAGCAAGTGTTTTTGGCTGGGGTAAGGTATAGCAAAGGCCTCAGTTGATCTTACAGGAGAGTGTCCTCATGAAGGCCACTGAAGGGAGGAGGTATTACCTGGGAAGGTTGTAGTCTTGAGTGGAGGGCAGCTGTTGTGGGGATATCACAATGTTCATGGCAGCTCTAGAAATGCACACCATTCTGATGGATATCTAGAGCTATACATCATAGCCTGCCCCTAACTGGAGGTAGTAAGTAGGCTTGAAGTGGCTAGATAGCCCAGCTGAGAAGAAAATAGCCAGGCTGGACTGGGAGGAAAAGGGGGACAATTAGAGCAGGGCCTCTAATTCTAAGGGCTAGCTGTAAGCTGAGTGTACCTATATGAGTCTAGCCTGGGCACACAGCAGCAGCCTAATGATCAGAGTAAGTGGAACCTGTTGATTGAAAATTCTACAAAGACTAGATCTAATACAGAATTTGAGTGTAATGATCAGAAGGGGAGAAATTGGGAACGAGGGCAAAATACTAAATATCCATCAAATGTCAAAAATCAAGCACCAGGAGACTCCTGAGCACATCTCTGAACAGAGAGTTTGTGAAAAAGTTCCAAGAATTTCTGTTCTGATTTCCTTGTGCCTTTGAAATGTGGCTTTAAAAGCTCTCCCACTAACAGTTTTATTTATTCTGTGATTTTTTTTGTTTTTCTGCAGTTTGGGAGATGAAATTCACAGTTTTGTATATATAAAGCAAATGCCCCACAAGAGTTAGGTTATTTTTCTACTTTTTGGATCTGTGTTGGTCTTATTACTTGCTTTGACGGATGAGAGGCTAAGGCACTGATTCGGTGCCAGTTCTGAACCTAAGCTTAAGAGGCCTTGAAGGGTGTTGATTTCTCATGCCATCCTGCTCCATCTTCCCTGTGACTTGTGGAGAGATCTGCTGACAGATGTGGGCCAGGAACTGGCCATCTTTGCCAGAACATTCAGACTTGGAAGATTCTAGCTGGCCCTCATATGTGTAAGAAAGTCCAGACAAGACTAGATGAGCCCACTTAGCTCTGGATACTGTAGAACAATGAGCTATATAGCTAAAAGCCTTAAAATTTGAGGTAGGTTTTTTATTTAGCAAAAGCTAACTGATACATACTACTAACATGTCCTCTCCTCCTACACTCTGTGTACAAATGCTTTCTCTAGTTTCCCTACCACATGAATGAAAGATTGTACAGAATAAAATCTTTTCTGAGCAGATAGCTCATGAACAACAAAATGGCTATAAAGCCACCCAGAATTCCAGAAAGTGCCAAGGTTGAGAGCCACCTCATGCAGAAGGTGTCATATAGAGGTCCCAAAATAGGACAGAAATGGGCTTGTGACGATTCAAGAGTGATTCTTATACTCAGTAACTCATAAGCTCAAGACCAGGCTGCAGTCTACAGAAAGAGATCGCATATGCACACACAAATAATAATAATTTAAAACAAAATTATCTTATAATTCAGAAACCCCACTTATTTTTTAAATCTAGATTTATTTATTTTATTGTTTTATGGGTGCGAATGCTCACCTCTGTGTATGTATGTATGTACCATGTGAGTGCCTGGTGTTTGAGGAGTCCAGAAGAAGGTATCAGATGCCTTGTGACTGGAATTACAGGCAATTGTGAGCTATCCTGAGGATGCTGGGAAGTTAACTTGGGTCCCCTGCAAGAGCAACAAGTGTTCTTAACTGCTGAGCCATCTCTCCAGCCCCAGCATCCTGCGTTTGAGTCTTTTTCATCTTTCCACTCTCAGGTGTGGTACCTTCCTGTTCTGTTCTGGTGATTCCATGGCAAAGAGCATATGTGCTTCCTACCTGCAGATTTTTTTTTGAGGTATAATTGACAAATGGAGGTGACAATTGTACTTAATTCAAGTTGCACAGTGGGTTAAGAGTAGTATAATCAGTCAACACAGCCATTTCTTTATGCAGTTTCCTTTGTGAGCTCTCTCTCTCTCTCTCTCTCTCTCTCTCTCTCTGCAGTCCAGGTCCTTTATTTCCTTTTTGTACATTAGGCCATGAATTCGTATGGAATGGGCTCCAGCAGCTCAGGCTCCTTCCCGTTAGTCCTCACAGTGGGCTTCTCTGGTTGGCGCAGGCTGGCGCTTCAGCTGAACCCAGGTGCCCTTCTCTTTGGCTTCCTTTTTCTTCTGATCGTTCTCCTTCACCCGCTTCAGGAAGCTGTCTCTGCTCTTTGAGTGCTTGATGTGCTCAATCGGCACATTGATCCTCTTGGCCAGAATCTTGCCTTTAACTTGCTTGTTTACAATGATGCCCAGGGCATGCTGGGTGACATTGTAGACTCTTCCGGTTTTGTCGAGGTAACACTTATGGGGCATTCCTTTTTGAACAGTGCCCATTCCCTTGATGTCTACAATATCACCCTTCTTGTAGATTCGCATGTATGTGGCCAAAGGAACGACTCCATGTTTCCTAAAAGGTCTGGAGAACATATACCGAGTACCTCTCCTCTTTCCTTTTGTGTTCGTCATTTTGACGAGTTACTGGAAGATGACTGCCGAGGCCGAAAGTGTGAGGTCTCTTCTATTGGTAAATTTTAGGTGTCCAGGAAGTGTTACAAACTTCGATCTCTTCTGTGTATTAGAATAACTGAAATTTGTACTCTGCGACCAGCATGCATTTCCTTAACTCCCCAGTCCAGGAGTGATTGCCGGACTGTTTCTAAGCATTCGGCCCTTTTAGATTCTACATCTAGGTGCCGTTACTGATGTTTGTCCTATTGCTGACGTATTTCACTTATCGCAAGACTTTGAAGGTTCCCCCACATTGTGTTAAATCACAGGGCTTTCCTTTTTTAATTTTTAATTATTTTTTTATTAAATGGCTGAATGACATTCCATTTTGCTTACAGATTTTCTTTACCCAGAAATTCTTTGGTTGACACGTGGTCTGTTTCTACGTCATGGATATTTTAAATAGCTTCAGTAAACATCTGAATGTAAATATCTCTTGACAGTCTTGCAGGACTGCTGGATCATAGAATAGTTCTTTTTTTAACTTTTTAATTTACTGTTATTGTGTGTGTGTGTGTGTGTGTGTGTGTGTGTGTGTGTGTGTGTGTGTGTGCATATACACATAGTGTACATGTAGAGATCAGGCACCAGTTCTTTACATCTACCTTTACAATTATTTATTTTTACTTTTAGTGTATGTGTGTTTGCCTGCCTGCATGCATGTCCATCATGTGCATGCCTGGTGGGTGTCTGTGGAGGCAAGGGGAAGGTGTCAGATCTCCTGCAACTAGAGGCTTGTGAGCTACCATGTAGAATGAACTGGGGTCTTCTGCAAGAGCAGTAAACAGCTTTAAAAACAAGATTTATTTTGCCGTGTGTGTGTGTGTGTGTACGTGTGTGTATGTGTGTGTGTGTGTGTGTGTGTGTGTGTGTGTGTGTGTGTGTGACCTACACGTATGTATATGTACTGCTGTGATCCTGGTGCCCATAAGATCAGAAGAGGGCACTGGATCTCCTGGAACTGGGGTTAAGTGAACTACCCAAGTGGCCACTGGAAATTGCAAGAGCAGCAAATATTCTCTCATCCCCACCTTGATTTTGAGGCATAGTCTCTCCTTTTCCTGCCATGCTGCATACTCAGGGATAGCAGGCCCACAAGCATCTGGCTGGCTCTCCTGGATCTGCCTCCCACTTCACTGTAGGTGTGCTGGGACCCGTATACACTTCAGCATCTGACTTTTATGTGGGTTCCAGGGATCAAACTCAGATAATCAGGCTTGGGCAGCGGGCACTTTAACCCACTGAACCATCCTGCCTGACCACTAATTTTAATCTTTTGAGAAACCTACGTATTGTTCCTTACTGGCTGCAACCAATTTACCTTCCCATCAGCAGTGAACCGTCGTTCCCTTTGCTCCACCGCTTCGTCCACACTTCCTGTCTCCTGTGGTTTTGGTCAAAGCCACAGCCTAACAGGTGTGAGTGGATATTTCATTGTGGCTTCACGTTCCACTTTCCTGGGGATTGGTGATGCTAAGTATCTTTGCATAGAAAATGTCTACTTAGGTCCTTTGCCCAATTTAAAGTCAGATTATTTGGTTTAATTATTTTTTATATTAATTTTTATGAGTTCTAATCACTCTTGCTCACCAATTCCTTCTCAGATATTTGGTTTGCAAATATCTCACTTGTTATTTGCATCCTTCACTGTGGAGGACCGCTCCGGAGTAGTTGTATTAATTCACTTCTGAATTAATACTTTTGAGGGCCTCTGTATTCTATGATTGCCCTGACCAATGTCAAGAGGCCTTGTGCTGTGTTTTCTTCTAGTAGATTTAGGGTTTCAGGAATTACATTTAAGCTCGTGATCCATCTTAATGTTTGTGAGTAAGTCTAGGGTTCTATGCCATTCTTTTGTGGATGGAAATTTTGTTTTCCCCACGCCTTTGATTGAAGACATCCTTCTCCATCCTGTTTAAGAAAACACAATTTTGTCATCATAGCATCATGTCAAGTATTATTTTACTGTCCATATTTGGACACATTTCTGGGCTCCTGAATCTATCTTTAATCTACTGGCTCTGCATATATTTTATGCTGTGTTCTTCCAAACTAGAGTTTGTTGTTCAAATTAGAACCATTCTTTCTGTCTACATCTGCTTCTCCTTAACTGAATGCAGGGGTCCAGAGTTGGGGTGGCAATTAATTTAGAATTCCCACTCCACATCTAAATTGTGAAATTGTCTACGTGTCAAATAAAGCCTGCAGCTCAGTGTGTGAGTGTGTGGGGGGAGTGTGGTTTCTTTGGTCAGCTAATTAGTTGGCTTTCCCTGGCTTTGTAAGGTTTCCCTCATTCCTACAGCATTTTTTGAAACTTGTACTATGGGTACTGTATTGTACCAGTGGTTTTATGGATACGATTTTATGAATGTCTCCATTTTCCAGATAATAAATAAAGATTCAGAGAAGGTATAGAACTCTCCTAAGGTCACGCAGATAGTAAGTGACACAGACAAAGCCATCAGCTGGCTTTTGAAGTTTTGAAATCAAACCGGGAGTTGACATGTGGTTGCATAAAATTAAAAAGCTCTGGACAGCAAGGGAAACAAATAATTGAAGAGATGGCCTATAGAGTGGGTGAAAAAAAATCTTTCCTAGCAGGGTATTAATGTCCACGGTATATAAAGAATACCGGTATATAAAGAATACTACAGTAAACTACCAAAAAGGACAAAGTTTAATTAATTAATAAGTAATGAAATATATTGTTCTTAAATGAAGAATTACAAATGGCTGATAAACAGCAAGAAACATAAGCCCCTCTTGAAAAAAAAGGTTCCATTGGGAGGACTCTTTAGTCTCTCATGAAATCCAAAGAGAAGTTGGCAACTGGGCTTCAGACCTTCCTTCAAGGGATGTGGAAGCCTTCTACACCAGCATTCTTGCAAAGGGAATTCTCAGCCTGACTCCAGCCTCTGCTTTTTAGAGAGATTTTCTACAGACAGAAGCTCTGAAGACCAGCCTGGGGCCACCACAGCTTCTACTGTGGGAGTGGATCTGTCACATCATAGACATGTGATTTCATGCTATGTGGGGAAATAGATCAGTCTCAGGGAGTGTGGCATTGTGTGGCTGGCCCACGTTCTCTCAGCTCTGCTCGGCACATCAGCCACTCCTCCATCTCCTTTAAGATGAATGAAGGGGTGGGAAGATCCTGGGAGAAGGTCAGAGCCAGATGGACTGCATAGATTCTTGGACCAGTGGAATCTGTGGAACTAGGAAGAGATTTGTGGAGTTCCCAGCTCTGGTTAGAGAAGCTTGCTTTGGTAGTGATTAGTGGTTAACCCACTCATGACCATCAAGGTGCTGATGCCCACTCTAAGTACCCAGTTTTGAATGGGTCATCAACATCAACCTCAGTCTATCTAAAGCTTGGGGACCTTCACAAAACAGGGTATAGGAGGGTGGGAAGGGTAAGAGCTGTTCGGAGGGGAGGAGAGCCATGAAATGCTGACTTCTGAACACACATTTTTGTTGCACACATCAGCTTATAGCAGCTGTGGTTATTGGCATACAAAATTCCAGCATGGATGGAGAAGCCAGACCCCTCCTGTAAGGAGGAGTTATTGGCAATTTATGGCCGCTAGGTGTAGGAGAGTCACTTACTTTTGGGGGCTTCATGCTCCAGTAGATGGCCTCACACCCATGAGCATATGGGTGGTGCTAACTGGACTCAGTTATTAATAACAACAGTGAAAGCAACTGGGCATGCAGTCGGAAGGGATTGGGTTGGGGACATACTAAGGGAAATTGGCAGGAGTTAGTAATGGATGAAGGTGGTCAATAAACATTGTATAAATTATGAAACATTTAGATAAAAATATTCACAACCTCTCAAAAAAAAAACAACCAACAAAAGTCAATGCCTTGTTTTTAAAAATTATTTAGTGCAAAGTATGAGTTTTATCACAAATATAGTTACTCTTGGCTCATGTTCTTTCTCAGATTACCTTTCCTTGTTCTTCCTCACTGGTCCCTTCCTGTCCCTCAGATAACCCTCCTTCTACTTCATTCATATGCTTCACATCCAAGATAAAGCACAGTTCTATCTTTCTTTCCCCACCATCCATTGTTGTTACATGCTTCCCCTTCTTTAAATGCCTCTGTACCCTCCATAGAGTCTCCTTCTACTTTCATGTACCATATTTATGTGAATCTAGATTCTGTGTATGAGAGAAAACATGCATTATTTTTCTGAGTCTCAATAGCTTCACTCTTAACTGCTAGATGGCACTGTCTAGACTCACATCTGGACTTCATCCTGGTGTTTAAGAATCATAGTCTACAACCAGCAGGCCCTTTAGAACATGACAAAATGTGTACCACTGCCAGTGTACTGAATAATGCAAGAGGTCAAGAGAGCATGCCAAAACCAGGGAGACATTAGCACCTCGCTCTGGTTTTTGGTATTGGTTGGCAACTTGATTGGATCTGGGATGTGAGTCCCAGGAAGAATTAGCTGAGGGGACGACCCTTCCCCAGAGTGAAGCATTTTCTGGTGGGAGCTCACATATAAGGAAGTCCGAGGGAAAGAAGGTATTGCTTTTGCCTGCCCATCTTCACTCCTTGCTCACGAGTGCATCTACCTGCTTCCTGCTACTGCTGCTGCCATTCTTCACTGCCATCGGATCCCTTCTTATTTGGTCTCCTGGTGTGGACTGAAGACCATTAGCTCTTCAGGAATCCTCTAGGTCTTCATTATCAGGTTGAGGCTACTGAGACATCTAGCCCAGTGGACTGAGCAGCGATCAGATTCTCAACCTTTCTAGTGTGAGACAGTCTCTGTTAGACTACCCAAACTATAGTGTGTAAGCCTAGCTAAAACATTGCCTTTCAATATGTATGCATTTTATCAGCTCTCTCCAGAGAAGCTGGATTAACATGCTTGCCTAATAGCTGTAACTCATAGATTCCTATGATGACACATGGATCGACTCATTGTAACCTCACAGGAAATGTGAAGGTAGGCGGGATAGCAGCTTGTGACTGCCATCTGATGGGTGAAGAAAGGGGGCTCAGGAAGGTTTTATTCCATGTAGAGAACTCCAGCTTTCTTACCTCTTACTTCTCTTTTTACCCTAATGGAATGCTTGTATTTGCTGGTCCATGGACTCTCCAATGGCCCTGGACTGGAAGCACAGCAGAGAGCCTGACTTCTCTGTTCATGCTCTGACGGCATCTTAGGCAGGGAAGCCTGGTGACCCTCTCTATTTCCTCACAAGTGAGAGGATCAGAGAAGAGTCATTTGTCCCAAGTTGTGTAGCTGGCCTGCACCTGCCTATCTGCTGGAAACATGGCTTTCTTG
Organism: Rattus rattus; assembly: GCF_011064425.1. Lineage (NCBI taxonomy): Eukaryota > Metazoa > Chordata > Mammalia > Rodentia > Muridae > Rattus > Rattus rattus. Next base: position 56,340,855 of record NC_046154.1, read on the forward strand.
AAGAGGAATCTAGTGGTACAAGGAACAGAAGGATAACTCCACTCTGTGAACTGTGACTAATGACATTCCAGACTCACTTTGCTGGCCTTTGCTGTGCCTCAGACTGCACAGCACCGAGAGATACTCAGTATTTGCTCAGCTTCTGCTGTTCTTCTGCTATCCGTTTCTTCACTGTGTGCCCGGTTCAGTCCTCTCTTCTGTGGATCTTTGCCTATGGACCTTCTTGACAAGACCCAACACTTTTCTTTTTAACCATTGTAACCAAGATCCCTCCTTCTTCATCTCTGGAGCCCTTCCTTCTATTTACCATCTAAATGGGTTTGGATCATCACTACTGGGCAGCCTTCTTAGAACATAACTTAGGTGTGAGCAGTGCTGGGAAAAGGTGCCTCACAAAGGAGGCAAGAATAGAAAAGAAGAGTTCCCTTGTGGTCACATTTTATGTTTGAAGTACAGGAAACTAGCTTTGTTGGGAGAGTCCCTTGAGGCCAGAGCATAGGGCATGAAAGCTAGAGATGAGCTCAGGGGTCACCCCAGATCTGACACACTATATGTGGGCACTTGCTCTACCATGAAGACTGGATGCTCCATTTTATGCAGTTTAAATGATGAATGTTTATTTTTCAGTGTAGGTGAAAGTGCGTGAGGAGCTGGTGCCTACTGAGGCACCTTCTCATGTCTGTCTTAGATGATGATGATGATGATGATGATGATGATGATGATGACGAGAGAGAGAGAGAGAGAGAGGATTTGCATGTCTCCCATTCCAAGATTACCAAGCCCGTTACAATAACTCTGCCCTCACGACACAACAGCCTCTCATTTAACCACACCATCAACATCCTCACAAAGCAGAGTCAAGTTTCAGCATGAATTTGGGGGGAGCACAGTGGGGAATACAGGGGGATGAATTAGGAAAGAGTGAGGAGCTCAGTTTTAGGTTATAAGTAGGAGGGATATTCACTTGGAAATGGCCAGGTGTAATTGGGTGTTTGGAGCTTGGTGTCCTAAGAGACAGATGGGCTTCTCTACACTTTGTCATTGGAAGGTAGGGAAAGTACCCGAATGATGAGAGTGCTCATAGCTGGGGACATTTTGCCATTTTCTATATCAGGGGACAGTTGACAATGCCTAGAATCTCTTTAGTGTGCCACAAGGAAGTGGGGCTGGCTTCCAGGAGAGTGGGAAGAAGCCAAGGACATTAACATTCTATAATGCATAAGAGAGTACTCCATGGTTAAGTATTATCTAGCCTAGAGTGTCAGCTGTGCAGAGATTGGGAAACCTGGGTCAGGAAGAGTGGGGGCTCACAGAGGCAACATTGCTTGGCATGAAGAAGAGAGCCAGAGTCTGGGAACCCTGGCCATGCTACTCACGGCTTGAGCTGCAGGAGCCTTGACATCTTCATTTAGGAGACAGGGCTGCTAATGACTCACGGCAACAGGAAAGACGCACAGCAATGCCAGCCCTGGGCATGAATCAAGACAACCTTGGTTCATACTAGCGAAACTGTGTGGGTGCAGGGCTCTGTTTGCTGGTACATGCATCCAGAAAGAGCTGTCAGTGTTTACTGTGTCCTCTCCAGCATGCTGGGCACAGGGTATTCCACGGTGAGCAAACGGCTGTCCTTGACTTCTTGATTCCTTGTCAAGACTCTCTTCTCTCTCCTCCCTCCCTCCTTTCCTCCTCCCTCAATAGCTTTCTCATGGATGCAGTTAACAAGTTAAATGGCTGACTGCCCAAGAGCAATTCCTCACCTCTTTATGTCAGCTGGGTCTGTTTTTTCAGAAATGAGCATTGTTGGATGTGGGTCCTACATGTTTCCTCCAGACACGAGAACTTTCCTTCCTGGGCATCACAGTGCAGTTTCCTCTTGTGTTCTGTGCATTCTCCCAGTTTTAGAGAGTTCTATGCACTTAGACACTGACGTCTGTCCTCTTTCTTTCTGCCCCTACTGGTTTACAGAAATTCACTCAATTTTGAGTCTTTAAGAATCTCTTTCATGGCTAAACCTCAAATCCAGGGCTTCATGCACATTAAACCAGTGCTCCGCCATTGAGTTACACATAACCCAGCCCAAGTTTTGTCTGTAAAGCTCATGGGAGGTAAACAATGCAGACTTCCTGTGGTGGCGTTGACTCCAGACCCCCCTGGTGGCACTTGTCTTTCTAGATGTGGCTGCTATGGAACCCACAATACTGAAAAGGACAGGCATCTGTTAAGTTCTAGACAGGGAGTGAACAGCCAGGAGCCACAGTGCACACATGTGACACCAGCACTTAGGAGATGGAGGCAGGGAGGCTAAGGGGTTCGAGGCTAGCCTGGGCTGCAGGAGACCCATCCCACACAGTAAATAGAACCAGTTTGAATACCTCTGCACTTGGGGTTAACCGTTTCCTCTGTAAGCCTGTGGGTTATTATTACTTCTATCTCTATTATTTTTACCTCCATCTCTAAGCTTGCCCTGGGTAGCATTCCCATGCAGGCGTATATATGCACATTTCTACTTATATCCAAGTAGTTCTTACCCTGGTGCACACACCTTTTAAGATAAACCTGTTGAGATTTAGAAGAAGAAACAGTTCATGCCACAGAATCAGGGAGATGATAAAAGCGAAGGAAAAATCCAGACTCACCTTCTCTAAGCCTTGCTCTTTCTATTGGAACTCAGTCAGGGCACATTGGGACCCATGGAGGCTAGAAAAGGTAGCGACAGTCATTCGTAGCTGGAAAGTCACATCCCCTGTTTATTCCAGGGGTTCTTCTAGCTCATACCCTCTTCTAAAGGAATAATAGACACGGATTCAGAGTGCCGTCAACGAACACTGCAGAACCCTTGGTGTGAGCTATAATTAATAGAGATGCCAACTGCCAACTAACCAGAAAAACTCCAGCATCATAAATCTGTCCCCTGGCTTTTCACAAGAACTGATGGATGAGGAATTCAGCTTAAATATTTAACAATCAATAATTCAAATACCTATCCAGCCATTTGCAAGTTGGCATGTTTATAAATATGGGGGCTGCACTAAACTTGCATTTCATGTGAAACTCACTTAGAGTGGAGTAGAGAGGGATGGATTCTATATTCTATGAGAGAAGCGATTCCCTGCCGACCTTGGCTCAAGTTAAAATTTGTGAGTTTCTGGATTCCACCACAAACTATGGTGCATGCCCTCACATAGCCTGTGGGTGAACCAACCACAGATAGGGCTCTGGAAGGTCCAGTCATGCAGCTGGGATAAAACGTCCCCGCTTGGTCACCTTGTCTCTCTGTAGCTCCAGAGACAGAGCCTGTTCCATGCAAACAAGACAGTGAGCTTCTGCCAGGTCTGTGTTACAGGGCAGCCTCCTTCCTTGCCCTTCCCTTCTCAAACGCCAGGAAGGAGGTCCAGCTCTGGGTATTCTGGTCTGGTGGCGAGAGCTTCAGCTGTGTGTCCAGAAGCAGATGGACGTCTTGCCATCTGATTTTGCCCGTTTTCGAAGGAATCAAGTGTACCGTGTGCATCGGCTGCAGTGCTTTATCTGTACTCCACGATTATTGGATTTAATGCTCCCTGCACTTGCTGATTTATTAAACTTCTCTCTCTTCCAAGGCAGAATCAAAGCAGCTCCTTTGGCCTAATGGAGAGACACTTTGGAGGCACTTAGGGAAATCCGTGTTGATAAGACCCACAATGTAAAACAAGGGCTCTGCCCCACGTTGCCCTTGCATGGAAACAGCCTCTGTTATTTGTGCTTCCAGCACAGTTAATAACTCACCCTTTCCAGAGAACGGGGTGGGCGCTGGTGAATTCCTAAGACACTGCAAGGTGGAAGTGTAGGCCTGGGCAACGGTTGCCTGTTACATCTGCCTCCCTCCACCCACGCCTCCCAGATGAGCGTCTTCCTGGCCACGACTGTAATAGCCCAAGGGTCCCTAGGATCTGCATCTCCAGCCACCCCCTTCTCTGTTCCGTTTCACTTCCACTGGAAACAACCCTCTCAATCACCCTTCTCACAGTGGGGGTGGAGAAGGGGAACGGCCACACCACGGTGACAAAAGCAAGCTCCCAGTCTGCCTACCAGTCTCCAGGCTGGAGAGGGGTTGTGAGTTCTTTGTGCCAACTGTAATTCACAACTCCAAACGGCACATGCTCCGTTAATGAAAAGATTGCCAGGCAGCAGTGTGTCCTGTATGCAACTTTGGCTCCTTTCCGGGAAATCAAAATTCGTTCCTGGCAAAAGAGGACAAAGCAAGGAAAGCGAAGCTGCTCTTGCCGAGGCACGACGGTTGGCCTGCCTTGGATTTAGGTTTCCTGGCTGCGGAGGACTGGACAAGGGCAAGGGCAAGGGCAAGGAAAGACGACAAAGAGAAAGCGGAAGTGCTTTATGTCAGTTGTAGGGTGTGGTGTAGGATTTCCGGGAATCTGTTTAAAACACATTATAGTGGATACGTATAGTCAGTCTGGGTTGATTTTAAGGCATGTTTATAATCATTTTTACTGGGCAGCGACACTGATCAGAAAATTTGAAGAGAGACTGCTTTAGGAGGAGAGAAAACACAAAATTCACTGACAAATAAGTAAGTTGTTAGTACATTTAAAAGAAAGTGGTCAGTATGCCCAGAGTACAGCGGGCACGAAGGACTTTCTGAGTTCCCACTCATCAGAGGCAGCTCAGAAACCTGCCAGTAGCAGGTGCAGGGGGCTGGATGTAAAGTAGACTGAACAGAAATACCTGTTTGCGGTGGGGGGAGAGCGGAAGGGGAGAGGAGGGGTGTGGGGGAGAGGGGCTTGAGCAGAGGAAGTAATGGCTGCCTTATCTGTTCTCTTATTCTTATTCCTATGCTTACTCTTGCCCAGGAGGTGCACAGTGGCTGTGTAAAACAAGAAAGAACCCACATTTTCCTCAGAAGTTCCTCATTAGTCTGGGAAGGAGATGTCGTCTCCATGAGGGCCAGAAGAGCCTGTTTCTCAGATACTCCTATTGCTTCTTGCAGAGCTGCAGTTTTAGTTCACCGGTTTCAATATTTCCACCATTTTTTTCTTCCTACAAATAAGTGAATTGAGAGCGAGAGCGAGAGCGAGAGCGAGAGAGAGAGAGAGAGAGAGAGAGAGAGAGAGAGAGAGAAAGCAGGCCACATAGTTGGACCTAACATTCTTGTCCTTCAGAACTAGAGAATTCTCCCACCAGTTACTCCATGGTGGTTATAAGTATAATCTTAGAGATAGGACCTTATGCTACTAAACAGACTTGCAAAGACGTTTAATTAGGGCTTTATTTCTGTGAAGAGACACAGTGACAGGGCAACCCTTATAAAGGAAAACATTTAATTGTGGCTGACTTACAGTATAGAGCTTTAGTCCATTATCAGCACAGTGGGAAACATGGAGACAGTCAGGCAGATGGGGTGCTGGAGAAGTGGATGAGAGTTGTAGACCTGGATCCGAAGGCATCAGGAAGAGAGAGTGATATTGGGCTTGGCTTGAGTTCTGAAACCTCAAGTTCATGCCCATGCCCAGTGACATACTTCCTTCAACAAGGCCATACCTACTCCAAGAGGACCACTTCTCCTAATAACGACACTCCCCACAGGCCTATGGGAACCATTTTCTTTTAAACCATCACAGATGTCTAATGAATGCCACCAAGATGACGCAGGGGATAAGGGTGCTTGCCAAGTCTGGTCACATGAGTTCAATCCCTGAGACCCCTTGGTAGGACAGACTGACCCTCTCAAGTTGTCCAGTGACCTCCACATATGTGTCATGGCCAATGATACACATACATACACATATGCATATACATACCCATATACACAAACATATATATATACACATATGCACATATATACTCATATGCAAATACACATACAAACATACTAAGAAATGGGAAAAAAGACCTTGGCAATATACAAGCTAATTTTTCACACATAACAACTGGTTATAAGGATGGCTAAAAACCATGAGTATCCTCTGAAGACCTGGTCCTCACGTACCAAATCATTTCCTGCAGAAGCACAGTGTTCACTAACCCAGTATCATCATCATCTGGATTTCCCAGCTAAAAGATGGTTAAGTCTACAAATTTAGTGATTACATCCAATTGGAAGTCTCAAATTCACTTTTAACTATAACCCATGGCTGAAGTTTTGCTTGCCCCTCTCAGGGCCAGGAAAAGTCAGTCTCATATTTGGAATTCACTTTGAGGCTGGAAGAGGCCAGATTTAGATGGTTCTGTCTCGAAGGACAGAAACTTTGCCGCATTTTGGCAATTATTACTGACTGAAAAACCACCCAGTGAGAAAGTATAATAGTTTTAAACATAATTAGGATTCTATTTTAAGGGGAAATCATAAACTTCCCATTTAATGCTAATGTTTGATCTACTGTGAAGCGGGAAAGGGAGAAGCTATTACAAATTTGCTAATACCATCAAAACATACAAAGTGATAAAATGAGGCTCCATGAAGAGAGGCATTCGTCCCAAGTATTAGCCACAGTAATAGCTGAGAATCCGCACGAGAGAAGAGAATGATTCTGAGAACCAGTGAGCTACATCAGACTGCTTTATCTGCACTCTGTACGGTGGTGACCCTCGGTTGCTCCAGGGTTCTGAGCCAGGCTGACTGATCTCCAGCCCGGGGGACGCAGCTCGAGGAACCTCCACCACGGTGAGAATATCTACTCTATCCCATCCACTAAAATGGATGATTTTTGTGATTTTCAAAGCACATCTATAATATTTTGATAAAATTCACAAATAGAACTGTAAACATGTGTAGGAAACTTTGGTAGCCAAGTTCCTAGTAGCTGAGCTCAAGCTGAACTAATTCAGTTGTGTTTTGAGGTGATTTTTTTTTTTTTGCACTACCCATGTCCTAACGAGTTGCAGTGGGGAGCTAAGGAACAGACTCGGCACAGTTAGAACGATAGAGACACAAGGTCTTTGGCTTAGACTGATGAGATGGACTCCTGTCAGAGTTGAGGGGGTCGGAGTTGCAGGAGACTATGCAGACTCTGCTCATTCTGGCACTCAGGTGGCTGGACCCCTCAGCTCTGACAATAGTTCCTCCTACCTGTTCAAAAGCCAAAGAACTCGTGTCTCCATCATTCTAACTGTGCTTGGCTCCCTAAGCACATCAGCTCCTGAGTTGGAAGGGGCTTTTGGATTTTGAGGAGAATCAAGTCAACAGAGTCTGTAGAGTTCCTTAGTTTCCCACTGCAAATAGAATAATTTCTAACAATAGTGTATCAAAGTGAAATCCTGGACAAACTTTCCCTTAAGATTTCTTAGGAAGATACTAATTTGGAAGCATCTTCCCTTTTAATTTGTTAATTAATTTCTCTATATTTATCTGTCTATCTCTATCTATCTATCTATCTATCTATCTATCTATCTATCTATCTATCTATCTATCTATCTATCTATCTATCTCTGTCCACTTGCTTTCACTATGCTGCTGAGGCTGCTTCTGCACTTGAGATCTTTATGTGTTGGCCTCCTGTGTAGCTGGAATTAAAAAAAAAAGCTGGAAAAATTAAGCTGAAAAAAGAAATTGTGATTTTGAAAGCACATCTATAATATTTTGATAAAATTCACAAATAGAACTGTAAACATGTGTAGGAAATTTTGGTAGCATCACACCATTTCTTCTTAATTAAGAAATTGAGTTGTACTTGAGAGCCATGTGGTACTAGAAATTTATATTATTAAAAGGTGAAAGGTCATAGGGAATGGGAGGAGGACCATGCCGAGTACTGGTCTCCTGTCCTCTGCCTCCCCTTGGGTTGTATGTGTTTACTACATGGTATTTGCAGAAGTCTCTATATGATAAAACATACTGAATAGTATTTTTCACATGGGTGAATTTTATGGCCAGCTCACTATATTATAAAACTCGTATTTTTAAAACACTGCTGTGAGCAGTCTTTATCTATCAATAACTTTCCAAGAGAGGAAACCAGAATTACTTAGATCCAGGCTGAGAAGGCTCTTCACCACAGTCCCACATTTTGAGGCTCCATTCTTGTCTGAGTTGTCATGAGCCCCTTATGATACGGTGACAACACTCAGCCAGGTGCCCCATTCTCTATCTCAGACCACACATTTACTTTTAGGTACTCTGCAGTTCCTGTCCAAACGTCCCTGGTTTGCTTCTGTAGCTTGTATGGACTATTTCATGTGCCCATTTCACAATGACAATGACAGACCTCGTCTCTTCTAATGACAAATAGTCTTTTCACTGGGACAGGGGAGGTGTAGATAAAATGGAAGAGAGAGGTTGTGTCCAAGCAATCAAGACCTCTGAATGCTGGATTGGTGTAGGGGTCAGGTAAGAAGAGGACTTCTACTCTTCAACTCTTATTCTTTTATTCTTGTTATAGGTCCCTCATATCCTGGAATGTGGATGCTATGATTGAACAAAGTCTACCGTTAGAATATGTATCAACTTAGCCTGGTAGTTTTCTAATGGAGTGCAGTAATTACCTATCACAATCCACATACAGCAATGGCTAACGCATATTAAGTGTACTATGCTTTCTTTGATGGATTTAACAAATGCTATGCTATTCAGTCCTTGTACCAAAGTGGGTAGCATTATCCCAATGTTCCTAGTACATAGTGAAGTTTGGTGTGTTAAGTATATAGTTATGTGAGAGTTTGGCCCCTAGACCATCTGTCAAGATGCCACATAGCCATACCTCCCTAGGAAGGCTTGGCTCATGGAGAAGGTTTCATAACAAGGAACACATCTTCTCTTGTCTTTGAATAATTCTGAGTATGACACAGTAAGAAAAAGAGGGGTAGCACAACAGAACAGTGGACTAAGTTCCCTTCGTTTGAACAAGGCCAGATAGCACAGACCGTGCATCAGTATTGGAATACGGATCGCATTTGTAGAGGGCATTTTCATCTTCTGTGCAGCCTGAGGCAACAGGCTGTCAGTTAGTCCTTCTAAGATTAATATTTCTGCATCAGAGAATGGAGATTAAGGGTTCAGGGCATGAGAACTTATGCACAGATGAATTTGATTTTCTATATGTTACTAAAATTGGGCTCACAAAGCATTCCTTCCATCTAAAATCTCAGGGCTATGGTTACTCAAAACCTACTGATGTGCCTAGGGGCAGTTTTCTTAAGGTTGCAAATAAGACCTTTAAATTTACCAGTCCAAACTGGTTTTATCACAACAGACCTCAATTCCAACATGAATTCAGCACACAGAAAAGTGGTTATAATAAATGAATATTATAAAATCCATTGTTAGCTAGTATGTTTTCTTGTTGGTTATCCTTTCTGTTTAACTGAATAGAAAATGTTGAAGGAAAATAAGTTATGTGTGAGTCTGTGCCCTCACTAGGTGTTATCCTTGGTCTACAAAAGACTGAGCTCTGTAAATTGTCCAAAGTGATATAGCTAGAAGTCAAACTGTTCCCCCAATGCTATTTTACCTGTCTGGTTTCCGTCAGCTTATAGGCACAAAGCACTGTTCTGTTCACAGTTTCACCGACTTTTCTCTGTGTTTAGTGAGCTACACTGCTGTAGTTTGAAGGATGCTCTCCTGGCCCATCCTCCACCTCTCTCTTCCAGAAATTGCCCCCAGATATCCATGGAGTCCCTTTGCTTGGTTCAGGTCTTCTTTCTGGAGAGGAAGTCCTTTCCATTATCTCCATGGGGGCCCTATTGTTTTTCTCTGCTTGGTTTGTCTGTTTTGGGTGAGGAGGATTTGTCCAGGCTGGCTGTGGGATCTAAGGATCTTAAGGATGAGAAGGGGACTCCTCATCCATCTGTGCTAATGACAGAAGGAGATCTGTCTTCCTTCTTTTGAGGGTATACTGTGCTGAGGGGAAGCCTAGAAATACTGCAATACATTTGTTGCTATGAGTGGAGCCAAAGACAGGGATGAGGAGGGGTGGGGGCTGACTCTGAGGAGGGGAGGGGGCTGACTCTCAGTGTGTGTGTGTGTGTGTGTGTGTGTGTGTGTGTGTGTGTGTGTGTGTGTGTATCAGGTTCGAGCCCTTAGCTCCTCACACATGCCCTGTGTGTGTGTGTGTGTGTGTGTGTGTGTGTGTGTGTTCGAGCCTAGCTCCTCATACATGCCCTGTTGTGTGTGTGTGTGTGTGTGTGTGTGTGTGTGTGTGTGTGTGTGTGTGTCAGGTTCTGGCCTAGCTCCTCATACATGCCCTGTGTGTGTGTGTGTGTGTGTGTGTGTGTGTGTGTGAGGTTTGAGCCTAGCTCCTCATACATGCCCTGTTGTGTGTGTGTGTGTGTGTGTGTGTGTGTGTGTGTGTGTCTGTGTGTCTGTGTGTCTGTGTGTCAGGTTCGAGCCTAGCTCCTCACACATGCCCTGTGTGTGTTCTGTCACTGAACTTCTTGCTGAGCTCTCTAGTTCTTTGATGCTTTCTCCAAACATGAGTAAGAGCAATGCTTTTTCCCTTTCACTCAGGAAAAATAAACCAACACCAATTCCATTAAAGATTCATCAGCCAAAGGTGGGCAGAAATAGAATAATTCAGCCACTGTAACAGAAAGAGTTGCACTAAAGCCAATAAAATCAATGAAATTGGAAATGACCAGTGTTGGTTAGTCAGAAAAAGACCCATTAAAAACGCTCACCAACTTCTTAAAATTCAGGGAGAACATTTTTAAATTTTGTAATTAATGGGGGGCTCAAAATATTTCTAATATCTTTGAAATAAATAAAAACAGAAAAATGAACTGTAAACTGGCGTTTTAACCCCAATCTACGTCTCAACAGTGGTGGTGTTATTAAATCTTTAACACATAGCCTTCTGCCTCCGTAGAATACCTCTGCTTATGAAAACATCACTACCTCACAAGGTCATTTTGGTTTTGCTTGTTTGGTTGGTTCCAGTCTTTGGAGGCATGCTCTCAGTATACAGTCCCATCCACTTGATCTGCCGTTAGGTGGATCTATAGCCCAGGAAGGCCTTGAACTGGCCATCCTCTTGCCTCAGCCTGCCAAGTGTTGAGATCACAGATGTGTACCTCTGCCTGGTTTAATTTTGGGTTTTAAATTACAGTTAACCAGACTTAATTAAAAATCAAAACACACCTAAACAAATGTAGTCATATCATGAAATATAATATATACATATACTTTTTTACATAAACTTCTCTTAGTGTTTCCTCTTTAATTATGCAAATCTTCTATTCTGACAGATGGCTTGAGATTTGTTTGTTTGTTTGTTTGTTTGTTTTTCTGCTGGATGAGAGGATGGTCAAGCAGAACGAAGAAGGTCTTTGTGGGCTGATGGGAAAATCCTAGTTGGGGACAGAGGGTAACTATAACAAATGATTTGTCATATTCTCTTAATTGGCACCTTCATAACCCTATGGGAAATGTGCAGGGACGGATTTTACGGGCTCTTGACTAAGGCCAGAGGAACAGACTTATGGGCTAGGTTGAAGGCATGGCTATGACAGACCCATGCTGTGGCCACCTAAGAGCAGCTGGGAGCAGGCACCACTGTTTGTTCAGTTGCTTGACAGAAACCTGGACTCTGTGGTGCCAACATTAACCAGAGCTGAGACGTCATAAATTCCTTGATATGAAGAAAGGGAAAGAATCCAAAGACTCTGTGAGATAGGAATGCTGGAGCAGATTTATCACGTGTGACTTTCCTTCTCCCTCCTTAACTATGTCTCCTGGGAGAGAACAAAGGACACTTCTCTGGCCACAGTCTGGAGAAATACCTTCCCAAGGGGAATGCAGCAACTGCTGTCTGCAGCCTTGGGGTCTTGGGGAGAGATAAGGTTTACACAGACTCCCTGGATACAGTGGAATTTGGATGGCCCAGAGTCTCGGGCAGACATGAGAACTCTTCAGCAGCAGAAGGGTAGACTGGCGACTAAAGGGGACTTTTCGTTGTTGTTCCTTCCCGGGCAAATATTGCTTTAATCTAGGCAATGAGGTTTTTCCAAGGTGTTTTTTTTTTTATCAGAACCTTGGGATATGAGCCCACCAACTCAACCCTACTCCATTTAACTTTTCATAGCTTTCAAAACTAACTTGCCCTCAAATATCATGACCTCCCAACTTGTAAGCTAAAACCAACCATGGGGCCCTTTATTTAGCTCCTTAACTGGTCTAAACTTCCCCTCCTGGAGAAATTCCCAGGTGTTATTTACCTAAGGTGTCCATTTAATCCTGCCTGGACAACTCCACACAATCTTCAGGGTTCAGGAGAAACAGCTCTGTCTGGCCCTTTCCTCCTACAGTCTGTCTGTTCCTTTGTAGAGCAGTGTTAGTTTGGATGTTTTCTGTCTGCTTTTACTCCTATAGCCTTTCAAGGGGAAGAGGGGTAGCTTTGCTCTCTGTATCTGCCTGGAAATTGCTATGTATATAGTGTTCTGACTGTGGTCCTTCTCTTCTGTAATGAGAGTGTCTTTACGTCTTAATAAATGTAAGTCTATAAAGACATTTTTAATGATACCATAGTACTCTATGTGACATGTTATGGATTATGACAACAATAATAACAGTCTTTTGAACATTCCTCCCGGTCGAGCCATCTCATACGGGCTGCATACATATGACCTGCTTAATGGCTTATAGACTTTATATCCAACATTACAAACATAGTGTTGGAAGCATAGAAAATGAAGGCACCCTTTTCAGAGTCTCATGGCCAGCATCCTGTATCATCAGGACCTGGATCCAAGCATTCTGCCCCAAGATCCCAGAAGCTGCAAGGCCATGATATTCGAGGGTAAGCTTTCCTACATTCAGCCAGCATTCCTGCTGACGTACATTAGGTTGGGTCTAAATGTGGGCAACTCTGAACACTGGAATTCACTCCCTTACCTTCATATCCAATACTATGTGAAAATATTTCATTTTTTTCTGCTAGATTGAACATCTTTCATCAGCAGCATGAAAATGTCCTTGTTCACACCTTTGCATCTTGATATATTCAATTTAATATAAGATGGGCAGACTACACAAAAAATACATAATGTTACACTTAATTTGTACTTCAACAAGGATCATTTCTTTTGTGGTGTAAGTGAGGCATTTTTCTGTACAGGATAAGCTTCATGCAACATTTGCAACTTATGCTAAGAAGGATCATGTTTACCTGCAATGAAAATTTTACTTCTAATTTCAGTTTAACTGAAATATCCTCTGGTGATATTTAGGAGAAAGGATTCTTCCATTTAAACTTCAGCTCACATGCTATTAAGATGGCCCTGTTGCCAAGCCTTGACAAGTAGAGTTCAATTCCTGGGATCCATGTGATAAAAGAAAAGAACTGAATGATAAAAATGAAAGGGCGTGTCTCCTGCTAGGTATGGTGGAAGACAAGGTTTGTTGTAGAGGAAAGGGAGAGCACAGCCAGAGGCAGGGGCATTTGGAAAAGTCCAGACTGAGTATGACCATGAGTCAGGCCTTGTGAGTAGAAGGTGCATGGGAGAGGGAGAATTAGACCAAGAGGCCAGGAGGGTAAGGGTAGACCAAAACCAAGCTGGTAACCAAAATGACTGGATTTTATAGGCAAGAGCAGCTGAAGGAAAGGCAGCTCAGACTGGAGGCTGAAGAAGTTTAGGGTAGAGGGCAGGTATGCTGGTCATACTCTGTAACAGATAGGGACTGGGGGATGCTGGGAAAACCTGGTGGCCAGGTCCACTTCGATATGTTAAATAGACATCTCATTCCACATGTTGAGAGCTAACAAGAACTGACTTCCAAAAGTGGTCCTTTGACCTTCACACAGATGCCGCTCCCTCTCCCTTCTCTCTTCTTTCTGTAAAGGAATAGGCATGAGGTTATTCCAGTTCGCCTGTCCATGAACAGTCATTACAAGTAAGTCCTAGACCATAACAGCAAATATGCATCCCCTGATACCAGTTAGTGCACTGTTCATCTAGGACAATAGGGTTACGGTGACATAAGATGAGGAAGCAAGGACAATGATGAAACGGGCATATGGTTGGCTTGAGTGAAGAGCATCCGACGTCAGATAGGAGAAGCAGATAAGGCTCCCTAAGAGAACCCTAAGAATGAACAGAATGTAGCTCCCTTAAAGCTATTTGTTTCAAGCCTATGACCAAACACAAGCAGCACAGATCATAGGCGACCTGCAGGGTTGCTGTTGTCGGAGCCTAACGTATGAAGCAGAGAGTGATGCAGAGGCTAGACCTTGGGGATTGTGGTAGAAGCTGAAGAATGAAGGAGGTCATAGTTCTTACATGCCTGGATATTCGGTAAGACAGAATTTCAAGTGGAAGGGTGTATAGTGATTGCCTCTGAATTGAAACATTCCCTTCAGGGAGGAAGAGGGAATCTCATCAAACTCAGGAGGGAGACGAACTTCACGTTTTGGAAAGCTGCATTCCCAAGGGAACAGAAATAGGATCAACTACTGGGACAGAGTCTGCCCAGCTGAGTTGTCGAGGGGAGATTCTTCAAGCTATCGGGCCACCAAAAAGCAATGGCGAGACCTCCAAAGACGCAGCTTTTGTGAATTGCCACTTGTGTTGGGCTTTTTGGTGATCAAGCTACCTTTGAGTTATCTTTGTTCCTATAATCCCCCACCCATAATCTTATAGGCAACCCTGATAATCTATTGGTACCTGACAATCATTTCTTCAGTCTGTCATGAGTTGCTTATTTGGGGTGATTGATGTGTTTGTGTCTTATCTCCCCTGTAAGTCTCACATAGCAGGTGATGTGGCAACATTTTCTCTCTCCTCCCAATCAGCTAACACTTGCCCTCTCTGTCATGTTAATCTTGGTATTCAGTGCCCCACAAACCTTCTCATACATACCCTCCTCCCAATAGCCTAGGTGCCCCTGTCCCTCAGAGACCTGATATTGTCTGAACCCTGACCGCCTTGTGTCAGAAATGTCTGCCCATGGCTCTTCTCCTCTTCAGCACCTTTGTAGCCTCAGCTCCCAATTCTATTGGTTTCCTGGATCCCAAGCATTTGTTCCAGTGACACAACATGTTTTAAGCATAACAGATTGTCAAATTCTATTAGACAGTATTTTGTCTACCTAGAACTCTTGTTGGTCTCTGAGACCCAAATCTATCATAATGGGTTCTGTGATGCTTGGAGCCCTTAGCTCATTTCAAGATCTAGACATGAACCTCCTTGAGTTTTGCTGTATCTCACAGTTCTTGGGCAATGATTGACTTCTGCTTTAGGACTTGTCTGTCCAATGGGAACATTACTGATGTACATCACTGAATCTTAACAGTGACAGTAACTGCCTCATCTCAATGGAACTCTGATGTGACTTGTTCCATGGCTGCCAACATGAGCCATTTTGCTCTTGTCTCCCTCCACTAAGTTTCAGACATACTTTATTTAGACTTTTGTATTTGCCCAAGTTTAAGCTAAGGCTTCATCAGGGGCCGATCTGACTTCTTCCATTCTCAATGGAAGAAGATGCCATTGTCATCCTCTCTGAGTGTATCTGACTGCTAACCATACTGTGGTCTTTCCATGGTAATATGGACAACTGGGCTCTGATAGTCATTTGCTCCATCCCCACTAGTCTCCCTGGGTTAGCGCTGTTGGTTGATAGATAAGACTATGAATACAGAAAGGTTAAATGCTTGTGTCAAAATCGCTATTAGCTAGGATACATTGGGGTGCCTGGGATTCCCATTCTGGTTCCCACGTCTTCAAAGCCTACATCCTTTTGACCTTGGCTTCCTTGCCAACACAGTGCAGAAACAGGACAAACCATTCCAGGTTTATGAGTTACCACTTCCTACCCTCTAAGTGGGGATAATAACAGGTTAATAAGAGCAACTTCTCAAGATTGGTGTGCAGATTAAACCAAATTATGTAAATTAGGCTCCTAGCCCAGAGCCTAACAGCAACCCTGCAAGAATTACTACCTTCTAGCGAGGCTGTGCACATCAGATTCTATGCTGTTAGCCAAGAGGAATTGGCTTCTAGAAGACAGGGCAATGAGTGCTCTTTCCCCAAACCACCACAGCATGGCCAAACTGGGTGCATTGTAAACACCTTCCCTAAGAATGGTCTCAGGCCTGCTGTTGGTACCTAGGCATCCAGGTCCTCCCTATCCCAGGGTGTGGCTACTTGGGAGAAAAGCTTTTGTGGAATAAATCTCCCTTTTGGTATTCCTTATCTTCTTCCCCATCCAAGTCTGCCCATAGCCCAGCTCCGAATTACGAGGCCATAAATCTCGATCACGAATTTATTGCCATAATTTATCAGCTCCTGTTGCTCAATGGCCAAGTAGTTAATTTTAAAATGAAGTGGGGCTGTTTTCATTAATACCCTTGCATTAACTACCTATCAAAACACTCAAAGACAATTAATACCATGTTGCCAAAGTACTAAACCAATAAATATCTCCAGTCTTGTCTTGTCTCTCGTGGATAAAAGATATCAGATGCATCCCTGTTTTAATGGTTTCCCATTCTCCTCCTGCCACAGAACCAGGGATGCTTCCAGTTAAGAGCAGTATTAAGTGATGGACCAGCCCATCACATGAATTTAAAGGCAGTTTCATGTCGTCTAAGTGAGGCCTTAGGAATACAATGGTAATGACAATACGCCTAAAAGTAGATGGGTGTTGCTGGAGGTCCCACATCATCCTTACCACCAACTTTGGCTTCTCAGAAAGCGAAAGTCCTTCATCTGGCAAAGCCTGTAGCCCAGCTTGGTTAGCGGTCTGAGGAGTGGAGTTCATTTCATAGGCATACAGCCTTACTTAAAAGAAAAATTGGTAACTCTGGAGCCACTTGTGAACCTTCTGCCCCACATTAAATTGTTATTCTACCAAGGCATGGCTGACACTTGCTGAGTGGTTTCTCTGGGAAGCCTGTTGATGCTCTCTGGCTGAGTGAGCATATCTCATCATTTCTTCCTCAGTCTGTGGGCCTACTGTGTTCAGTAGAGGTGGAACCTGACCTCTTCGCTGCCTTCCCCTTTATTATCTTCCACTTGTCATTATCACTTACATGAAAGAAGGAGAGGGAGATCAGATCCAGCTCCTTTAAGGAAAACAGCCCTGGTAAGAAACTCAGGTGATGCTTTTCCCACTTTTTGTTTGAATAATTAAGTTCGATGTGGCAAAAATTCAAGACTGTAGGTATGCAACAAGAGGATACTTAGTTCCCAATTCCAAGGAATTAGTTCCCCATCACCCAGGGCCCACTGTAGTTGACCTTTGCCTCCTGTACTGGTTCACTTTTCTCCTTTACATGGGTCCACTGATTGCTTCAAAGTATAATTGTCCTTTTGTAACGTTTTCTTTCTCTCCTTTGTTCAGATGAGGCTGCATTTCTCCATAGTTCCTCTCAAATGCATTTCCATAACCAATGGCTACATAGACTCCTGGGCCTTAACCGACTGCACACAAGACATTTTAGAAACATAAGATACTTGTTAGATTGATTGGGCTCTTAATTTTTCACCATTAGCTTTATTGTAAGCAAACCTGTAAGTTCGTTCGTCCTGTTATCCTCATTTCTATGTACAACTGCAACTAATCCCTGGTACACAGCCCTCGATGTTCTAGAATGCATACATAGATTCCTGTCCATAGCCCGAATCATCATTCCTGGGATCATTTAATTGAAGTGGAATTTCCCAATGAGATCATTGCACATCTTAAAAATTTAGCGTGTGTGTGTGTGTGTGTGTGTGTGTGTGTGTGTGTGTGTGTGTGTGTGTGTGTGCCACAGTGCATTTGGAGGGAACAGGACAAGTTGTAGAAGTATGTTCTTTCCTTCCACCATGTAGATCTGGGATATTGAGCATTAGGTTGGTGGCTAGTGCCTTTACCCACTGAACCATCTTGTCAACCCACATCGCACATCTTAAGGCTGTTGACACGTATGGCCAGACCCCCTTCAGAATGTCCTAGCTCACACTTCTTGACAGCTTTTATCTCTAACGCAGACTCTCCAGCTTTGCACATTTAGAGAGATGGCAGCATCCCTGACCCCCATCCCATCTCTGCATGTCTGCTGCAGAAGCCTTCCTCCCCCTGCTTAGGGTCCCCTTTCACCCAGGCCTGCTGCCCACTCTTGCCCACTCCTGCCCGTCTCAGGGCCTCCTTGTCCTACATTTTTCTATGGGGCCTTTCCACCGATGCTGAAGTTTAGACATGGCTGGTGTCCCGAGGATTCACGTGTTGGAGGCTTGGTCCTCAGTGTGGTCAGGTAAGAGATGGTATGGACCTTTTATAGCTGGGACCTGGTGGCACATTCTTGAGTCATGGGGTTCTCACCTTAGAAATGATGTGGTTGTTTTGGTGAGAACTGAAGCTAGTTCATAAATGATAAAATGGCTATAAGAGTTAGAGCCTGGCCTGTGAATGGCTCAGATCTCTGTCTGACTGTGTGGTATCTCCTGCTCCCTAGTCTTTGGCCATGATGGTTTGACTCTCTGGTTTTCACCAGAAGCAGGAAAGTGGTTCCACATGATCTAGGACTTCCAGCGTCCAATTTTCTGAGTTTAATATATCGTTATGATTATCTAGCTTTTGAAATTTTGACACAGTAGCAATAGTTGGACCAATCTAACAGTATTTGAAAATTCAGTTTTTTAAAGATACAGTTTATTAATGAAGCATACAACAGCCTTCAAAGCTCCATTTCCTGCCTTTGTTTTCTGAGTAATGAGACTATAGACATGTGCCACCATTCTTAGCTTTAAATATGTGTTTCTTGCCTCTAAAAGGAAAAAAAAAGTCTTGACTTTTGTGATGACCTGAATCATGTTCCCATCCCTAGATTGATATGCTGAAGTCCAGACTGTATTTGTAAATAGATCCTTAAAGAAGGATAAAACAAGGCTGATGCAATCTGAATGGTATCCTCATGAGACGAGAAGATCAGGACACAGACAGGACCAGGGGTGACGCTCATGCACATAGAAGGCAGCTGTCTACAAGCCAAACAGAAGGACCCCTTGGAAACCAAACCCACTGATACCTTAGTCTTGGACTTTTCCCCTAAACTTCAAAAAAATAAAATTCTGTTGCTTAAGATACTCTGTCTACATGAGTTTGTTTCTTTGTCCTTTCATGCAGCCCAGGTTTAACTCGTGTGATCCTCTTGCTTTAACACTCCTGTATAGTGAGGTGCCTTCTTGTAACCAACCAGACACTCCAGAGCTCCCAGGGACTAAACCACCAACCAAAGAGTACACGTTGAGTCACCCATGGCTCCAGCTGCAGATGTAGCAGAGGATGGCCTTGTCAGGCATCAATGTGAGGAGACGCCTTGGTCCTGTGATGTCCCTGTGTAGGGACCGTCAGGGTGGGGAGGCAGGAGGGAGGGGGTGGGGGGGGGAGAGCACCTAATAGAAGCAGGGGGAGGTGGGATGGGATAGGGGATTTCTGGAGAGGAAACCAGGAAAGGGGATAACATTTGAAATGTAAATAAAGAAAAATATCCAATAAAAAATTTAAAAAAAAAGTTCATGATGACCATATACACCAAACTCTTTGAAACTGACCCAAATCATAGCCAAATTGCTTAAAGTAAGCTTTTTTATTTGTGCACACGGACTGTCTCTCCCTAAGGTGGGGTTCAAGAGATCAGCATTGAACAGGCAGAAGATAAAGGTTTGAACCTCAGGAGCTGGGGTTTTCAAGTCGGGGACTTGGCAGGCAAGTAGGCTGGGTTACATAGCAAGGTGACCCTAAGAAGACAGTCGGAACAACAGGTGGCCATGATTACCTTTTGAAACAAAGGCATTGTTGCCGTTTCCCGGAACAGGCAGCACAGGATCATTTGTAGTTAAGGTTACAGGTGGGGCATAGTCCAATCCTTGGGACACAAATTTAATCATAAACAGGAATGAATCTAATTTGTCTTTAGTATAAGATGGCTTTTAAGTCTTAGACGGGAGGCAGGCTGGTGTATCAACTGCTCTCACATACGTTTACCTTTTGTTCCACATCCCTCCGTATATCCCACCACAGCCTGGCTTTTACTTCTGCTATAGAAAATAGCTTCTAAGATTCCCTTAATATTTCCTAAAGTACCTTTTAGCACATCAATACAAAGAGTACCCTGACCAGTGTGCTACATATGAGAGTAAGCATCCCAGCACTGTGACAGAATACCTCTTAGAATCAACTTTAAGTGTGAGATTTATTTTGCCTCATGGATTCCAGGGTGTCCATCCATGGTCAGCTGCCTCCATTGTTTCTGGGCCTGTGGAGAGACATCATGCTCACTCTAGAGCAGCTGGTGAATGGGGAGTGAGCACACATCATGGAGAAAATGTAGCCTAGGAAGGAAAGCTGGGCGTCCAACGTCTTCCAACCACTCTCAACTTCCTAAAGTTCCCACCATCTTCTGGTATTACCACCAAAAGGGACCAAGGCTCCACTGTGTGAGCCTTTGTGATCATTTGCAACCCAAACCATAACCATATAGATAAGTGGGTGTTAATGTTGGAATTACTTGAGGAAGAGGTTCCAGCTCAGTCTGCCAGTGATGGAATAGTCTAATAAACACATCCACCATGCTTCTTTCTATCATGTTTTTGTCTTTTTTCAAGATTTGGGATGACTGGCACACACACCTTAGGTTTACGTAGAAGCAGGGATCAGTGTGAAACTTTAGCCAGTGTCCCCAGGTCTGGATGTCTTCATGTAGAAGCAGTTTGTATGTGGTGGGCTGCAGTGTATGCTCTCTCTAGGTGCTTTTCCCTTTTTAGGAAGCAGAACCACACTGCTTCCAATGCTGTTCAGACTTCTTAGGATCCTGTGCAGCTCACGGATTTTCTTTAAGTTCTTCCAGCTGCACAGGGCCCAGTACTGGGGCTTGGCTTCTGGTGGTGGGATAGATTTTATGAGCCTCAAGAACTATTGAGCTATTGACAAAGACGTCTGTGAGCCTGGTGTCTGCCCTGCTCCGGACCTTACCATTTTCATCTCTACCCCTGGTGTCCCTGGTGTGGCTATGAGGATTCTTGGCATGTGGCAATGATGCTGATACCATTCAGAGAAGATGGAGTAGGGGGATGACTACTAAGGCAAGCACCCGACATGAGCAGGGAATTTGGTTTCAGTGTGTCTGTCAGCAACTGGGATCCCCCTACACTCCCTTTCGGGAAGGAAGGACTTTAAGTGATTTTTCAAAGCCCCAAGGACAGGCGGCTCAATGTATTTAAATGTAGATGTGGAGATTCAAGGTCCAGGGCCTATCAATCTACCCAAGTAGAAACGCAGCTCTCCGACAAAAGAAGCAATTTGGATCCTAATTCAGGGTGTGGATTGTTCATATCACACCTCCACAAGTACCCAGGCCAGGTGCAGCAGGTGGGGCAGGTAGGAGGCAAAGGGACTTTCCTAACCAATCCATCAACCACACTCTGTTTTATGAGAGTTATGTGTCAGACCCTGGAGGCAAGAGGCCAGTCTCCACCCAACTGGCACCAAGCTCCTCTCTCCAGATGCCCCAACTCTTCTCGATGCCATGCCTGCCTCTGCAGCTGCCCAGGTGGTTCCTTGGAAACTAGCTCTCCCTTATTCCAGCACCTCTGCTTTCCCAGCCTCACCTGCCTGACAGGTTCCTCCTCGGTATCCTGCCGCTTGGCACAATCAGTTAATCATTGCCAGACTTGCTTTTTGTGCATGTGCTTTGAGTCTCACCGAAAAGATTCGGGGTGCTCCTGTTTTAAGCAGGGAGAGGAAGCCAGGCACACAGTGGGAATCCTTGATAGTACCAGGCAGAATGTTGTAGCAGAAAAAAGAATGCAGGTACCAGCCCTACAGACTGTCTTAAACCTTCCCCTTCAGTCAGATTCCCGGGGTCATTCCATAGTGCCCCGCCCCCTTCTAGGAGCTTTGGACTTCACTGGCTCTTACACACTGTATCTGAAACTGTCCCAAATCTAAGCCCTAATGTTCACACTACCCAGTGTAAGCAGATGTGGGCACTAACAGGAGAGCCAACTACTTGCTGTTGGAGCCACGCACAGCAGAAGGCTCTACTCTTTCTATTTTTTTATATCCTGAACAACTCAAGGATTTTGCTTTCTTGCAAGCTCAGCCCCACAGTTTTTCAAACTATCTATTATTGCTCAGTAACTTCAGTTATCCACACTTCAGGGTAGACCAGTTTGTCACGCTGTATTCAGTTTCTAAGTATAAACTAGAACAAGCGTGTGCGCGTGTGCGCAAAGACACACGCATGCGCACGAACGCACACACAGACAGACACAGACAGACAGACAGACAGACAGACAGACACACACACACACACACACACACACACACACACACACACACGTGCGCGCGTGTAAGTATGCAGATTAAACCCAAGGACCCATCCAACTTTCTTAACCCTGTAGATATGATGAATTCCTTTGAGTTTTGAATGTTAAATGTTTTGGTGTTGCTTGAATTAAGCCAGCCTGACTGTCTTTGTGTTTTTACTATAAAATTTGATTTGGTGATTTTTGAATCTGTATTAAAAAATGGAATGAGTTTTCTTTCCTGTTAGATGAGTTTCAGGTCTTGGTATCCTGGTCGCGTGTCTAGGGAAGGGCTTCTCTTTTTTTGTTCTCTAAAGAATCCTGAACTCCCAGCAGCTTCTTCAAGTGTCTGGTGGCAGTGACTACTAAAGATCTTAGGGCCTAAACTTTATGGGAAGGTTTTTTTCTTGTCTCAAGTTTATTTGTAAAAACAGCATAGGACAATGGTCATCTGCAAATAGTGTGTAGGTGGGTGTGTCACAGCAGTCCTTCCCCTGGGAGCAGTTATGTCACAGTTTAAATAAAAGGCAGACCTTTTCTGCCCCCTTCCTCTTTTTTTCCTCTCTTCTCTCTCTCCTGTCCCCTTCTTGTCTCCATTGTCCCCATAACCCTCTTCCATACCAGACCATTATTGACCCGGTGTGGTCTGTCCGGACAAGAGCCTCAATTCTAACACAACAATGACAATTCAGACTTTCTGCTTTGTTTGCTCTCAGAACTCATTCGGAACCTTCTCATGGCTCTGTTTATTAATGATCATCATATCTGTAGTTAAATCTTTACACTCCTGACGTGACTCATGTCCACTTTATAATCCTTGGTAGGACAATCTCCTCAAGAGGAATTCAACTGTAGCATTTCAAAGTACCAGTTGTAGCTTTGCTAATCCCTCCCCTCCTCGGTGCTTTTTTTTTTTTTTTTTTTTTTTTTTTTTTTGAGCTGGGGACCCAACCCAGGGCCTCTTTAAGGGCCTTTGTTTCCCTTTGCTTTTTATTTTCTCTTTTCTCCCTCCACTTTTCTTGAGCATAAGTTAGTGCTTTAAACAACGTTGAGTTGACTCCTACTGTAAAGATCCCGTCCTTAATTACTTGCTGGTCTATATGTTCCAAGCTATATGGTGCTAACTATGGTTTAACTAAACCTCTCACATTTTTTATTTTTAACTTAAATGCAGTTAAATTTATCCTTCCACTTCAATGATGCATTTCCCTAAAATTTTTTTCTCATTTAAAAATTTATATCTGTTCCTTTTATAACTGTCCGACTTAACGGCTCTTACGTACATTTTGCATACATGCTTTTTGTCTGACATAGGCATTTATTTTTTTAGTTTATAAGTATCCTTATCTATCTTTTCATAGTTTTTGGGGTTGTTTGTTTTATTTTTTGGACAGGACAAAGATTTTGTTTTAATAGAGACCAAACGAACTTTTGAAAAATTAATCATAGTTTTACTATTGGATCTAAGAGACTTTTACAGCCTTCGTGGTCACAATTTTTTTCTGTCATGTTCTAGAAACTTTATAATTTTAGGTTTCACATTTAATTTTATGGCCTATTTTGAACAAAGCGTGAAATGTGCAAGGGGCTTCTTTCTCCTCCCCGTCTCTCTCTTCCAAGCAGGTACACAGTTTCCCAGCACTGGACATTGAAGCGACCACATCTTCGCCGTTGAGTTGTCTTTTGTACAATTGTCAGGCATGAGTTGACTGGTTTGTGTCAGTCCTGATCTACTGATGTCTATTTCGATTCCTTTGCTGCGATGGTGCTGTCTCGGTTATTAAACTTTATACTAAGTCTTGAGATTGCATAGTGTGGGACATCCAACTGTCTGTCTGTCTTTCGAAAGTGGTCTATTCCTGTCCATTTGTCTTTCCTTACAAATGTTGAAATCAGATTGCCGCTATGTTTAAGAAAATGGTGCTAGAGTTTCTATTGAGATTGCATTGACTTTTTATAGATCAATTCACAAAGAATTGCCATCTTAGCCACACTGGGGCTGTCAAACCAGGAATATGTCACATCTGCCTTATTGAGGCTTATTTCTTTCTTCAGTCTTTATAGTTTTCAGCAAACATATACTGGCTATATTTTATTACATGGCATGTAAGTACTTGGGGTGCTTTCTTAAATAGTACTTTACAACTGTGGCTACTATCACACGGTAGCTGAATTAATTTTGTGTGCCGAAGGCGTCACTCTATTGGAATGAAAGTGCGTGATATCACTGACATTTAAATTCATACTGTGAAGTCCTGATAGTCAGTGTGATGATATTTGGAGGCGAAATGTTTGGGGGTTAGTGAGAGTTAGATGAGGCCATAAAAATTTGGGCCCTTTATGTTGTACTTGGTGGCTTCACAAAAAGAGACACCAAAACACATGTGCTCCCCTGCCCCACCTTTCTCTGGCACATATCAACAACATGACATGTAAACACATAGTGACACCACCTTCAGAAAAGAGCTCTGAGATTGGAAAATTATGCTAATGTAGTGATTTGAATAAGAACGACCCCCATTGGCTCATATATCTGAATGCTTAATCATCAGGGTGTGTTCAAAAGGATTAGAAGGATTAGGTCTTGTTGGAGCAAGTATGTCACTGGGGGTAGGTTTTTGTAGGATGATGCCATTACACAGGGGAAGGCAGGTATAAGATAGAACGAGGCCTGCCATTGGATGAGAAGGAAGGATGGTGGGAGAAAAGTTTTAGAGAAAAGGAGGAGACAGGAACCGTAGAGAAGAAGCAGCGGGAGAACATGGAGACAGATGTTAAGATTCCTCTCAGCACCTTTACAGTTTATTATGAATATTCTTAAGGGATGGATGGGTACAGGGCTTTGTGTGTCTAGATGAGCAAGTTATATATTATCAATTGGATTAGAGGTTATTGTGTTGTGTGTTCTTTCATGTGGCGATTTAAGTTCAAGAGAGTATGTGATGACTGGAGACATGTGTATGGTGGCAACCTGCCTTGGGAACTAGATGGGTAGAGAGATTGCTGCCAGGCGCAGAGAGAAGCCATCGGCAGTGTGATATGGGATGGAGCAAAGTGGGTGAGAGGCTTTGCTGACTGAGATGAAGATGTCTACCAGGTATCTTGGGGCACTGCAGTGCCAGATCTACAGTGGGATAAAAGACAGCGTAATTTTTTATAATTTTACAGCAACAGGGTTTGAAGTTTCAAAAGCCTATGCTAGAGCCAGACCTCTCTTTGCTGAGGATCAACACATAAAGCTTTCTCCTGCTCCTGTGCCTTCCTGCATGCTGCCATAGATCTTAACCACCAAGTTATCTCTTCAGCCTCATGGTATCAATTTATAGAAATTAAAATGTAAGCTTTGCTCTTATTATTAGAATAGGAAAAAAACATAGTTTTTGCTGTCTTTTGCAAGTGGATAGCAGAGCCTCTATGATCTGAGTTGCCTGACCTCAGATAATTGTTAACAAGTCTTACATTCTAAGGCAAAGAAATAGCACTTCTCTCTGTGTTGGAAAGTCACTTCAGTTAAATCTACTGATTATGAACTCAGTCATAATATGAAGGGTGAAGTTGGGAATTTGAGGTAAGTGGTAGTTGAGGCCTAAGAGCTGTTTTAAGAGAACCTAGGATAACTGAGTTTTCAACTGTGCTCTGTGCTATAGGCCTCTCATGAAGAACATAGGAAGGAAAGATGGTGTCTGAAGTATAGAGAAGCCAGATCAGTGTTTTACCATTGCTAAGTGTTGGTAGAGGAACTGGGACTCAGCTTGTCCTGGAATGGCTAGAATCCCTGTCTTTTAAAAGTGACAAGTCGGACCTGGTCAATGCACACAGAACGTGGCATCCACCTGAAGCATGCGCACAGAGGAAAAGCTGAATGACACGACCAGATGGCAACCGTCTGTAAGCCAGGGACACATAATTTTGGAGGAACCAAACCTGCCAACCTGGGTTTAGACTTTCAGTTTCACGACTTGTAATAAAATAAATTTCTATTTCAACCTCAGGGCTCTGGTCCTTTGCTAGGACCATAGAGAGATAGAGTAGAAGTTAACAGCAAGCGGTACCCTTTGTCAATGCCAGTAAACCCCAGTGAACGAACAGTCTTCAGAATTCAGGCTCAGTAATAGGCAGAGGACAAACGGTCAAGTAGACAAATGCAAAGAGAGGAAGAATTCACCATTATTTCTGACAGGAAACCGGTCAATCATTTCTTGTGGAGACTTGAGGTTCCATCTCTCCCTCCCTGCTCGTACCAACCTCCAAGTTCATCCTCCTGTTACTTACAGGTCAGTGTTGTCTCAGAGCATCCAGGCTGATGGCTTGAGGTGAGCATGTGCAGATTCTCTGCCTTCATTGATCTGCCCGTCAGAGCCGGGCAGGGGAAGGATGATTTAACGCCCGTTTTCCAAGAATGACGGATTCTTTTTCAGCTCTCACCAAGGATCAGACAAAGGAAACGGGCTTCACCTGTAACAGGAGGGGCTGTGTTAGACAGCAGGGAGATTTATCAGGCAAGGAGGCTGAGTGCCCTGGAGTGAGTTATAGTCTTCCCTTACCTGGAGATCTTCAAAGTAAGATATACTTCCTCTGACAGGCACACTCTGGGGCGGTGCTAGGGTGGGATGCCTTGCCGGAGGCAGGGAAATGGACTCCAGCGACCTTTGAAGGTTGAGTCCAGCCGTCTGAGTCCAGGATAAACTAAGATGGGAAAATTTATGGTCTTGACATCCATCATGTGAGTGACTTTGAGCCTCTGTTGTTTCAGAAGAAAGAAGACTCTGGCTTGACTGCTTTATCTGTCAGGGTTCCGGCAGGAAACAGATGGCGTAGTCAATCTAAAATGATTTGAGAGGGATTTAATAAAGACACTATTTACAAAGGTCTGGGCATGATGTAGATTACACAGGACAGAGAAGTGCTCTAAGGTTCAGTGGGGTACGGAGAATATCAACTATCTTGAGAAGACCCGTAGCGCTCTATTGAGGAAGGCTGCCAGCTAGAGTGTTCCCAGGGCCAGCTCCCTGGAAGGAATACCCTGAGAAACCTTACTTCCCTCTCAACAATTTACTCAAGGGTTTCATTTGATGATTTCAAATGGAAGTCTGATGTAGAGGAAGCCCATTGGTTTGCACCAAGCCAGCTGGCATCCAGAGTAGACAGAAGTTTGGCAAAAGGTGAGAGGAGACTTGGAGAGGTGAATAGATTTCTCCTCTTCTTCAACCATGGATTCCTCTTCTTTGCTGAGCAGACTTTCACTGACACTTAAATGCAACTGACACATGTACTCCACTCTGTGAACCTCAGAGTAGTCATTGAGATCAGACTCAGGGAATTATTAAACAAGACAAGAAAGTAACTAAACCATTAGTGCCTCTGTGTACTTATCAGAAGAAAGTGGATAAGCCTGGGGTTGGGATAGATATGCAAGTTCATGGAAATATTAAGGATAATACGCGGTGTCAAGAGGGCTCACTTGGGCATGTAAGCTGTTATTACGATCATTATCCTTCTTAGTATGCAAGTCTCTCAGCCACTCTCTTGGGATATTTTTTATCATATCTGAAGACTGGCTATCTCCTTTCTGCAGCTGCCTGTGATGGTTTGAGTATGTCTCCCCAAAGTTGGAAACTAAATCCCCATTCTATGATATTTGGAGGTGGAGTTTTTGAAAAGCAATTGGGTTTAAATGAGGATGGGGAACCTATACTGGCATCAGTCGGTTTCCACAAAGGACAAGAGACCCAAGCTAGCTTTCTGGTTCAGTTTTGCCATATTAGAAATACTACCTGCTGTGCCCAGATGCATCAAGGAGACATTCATCAGAAGCTAGCACCATGCGGTTAAACTTCCCAACCCCCCAGAACTAGGACTAAATATATTTCTACTTTAAAAAATAGTTATTTAGCCTTGGGTATTTTGTTATAGCAACAGAGAAAGCAAAAGGACACAACTTCTTTTTTTCTAACACGCTCATTTCCTGGCATCAGTCATGTGCCCGGTTCTTTTAAGGCCAATGTATAATTATTTGGTTTGCATGTTTGCTTCCTCTGCTAAACTTTGCACTCTGCTGGGATTATATTGGTTTTATCTCCTTAGAGAGCCTCAAATTCTGGTACCTAGGAGATAATTGATAAAATTTGTTGTGTGACTCAGGCATCTTTAAGGATCCAGCAAGCTGCAGTGGCTGAGCAGAGAATTCCTCTCTTGAGTTGTCGAGCAGAATTACTTATCTTGTTCTCTTTGAAGGTGAAACTGGCTTAAAGAAATTGTCATCAGAAAGGAACAAAGGAAAACAGAGAGCTTGTCATTTACTGGCCTCTTGGCTTCTCTTCCCTCTGTCAGAGAAAAGGCACTCTTTAGGGGTACGAGTGGTTTTTGAAGCACGTTTTCCTTGGGTGCAGTGGTAGCTCCCCTCCCCCGCCCCTGAGTTTTCAGAGACAGAGCCTAGTGCATATCATAAATAATGCCCAAGAGAGGTTTGGGATTGCATCCTACTGGGTCAATTCCAAAGTCAGGAACGTGCTTCTGGCTTAGTGTTAGAACAAGCTGTCGTAGTTTCTTTCCTAATGCTGTGAAAGAATACCATGAACAAGGCAACTGATAAAAGAAAACATTTAGTTTGGGGCTAATGGTTCCAGAGGCTTAGGTTCTGTGATCATCATAGCAGGGAACATGGCAGCAGGCAGGCAGGTGTGGTGTTGGAGAAGTAGCTGAGAGTTTACATTGTCATCAGAGAGAGAGAGCACCCGGGGGTGGGGGGGTGAGGGTGGGGGTGGGGAGAGAGAGATAACTGGGGAATGTCATGAGCTTTTGAAACCTCAAAGCTCACCCACAGTGACACCTCTTCCAACAAGGTCACATCCTCAAATTCTTCCTACACAATTCCACCTA